>NC_136719.1:27366400-27371400 GCF_936440315.1 Barbus barbus | reverse complement strand
TCAGATATGATTGTGATTCTTGTTACTTTATTGCAACAAATTATGTTTTATTAACAAAGTTTGGGAGGAGCACGTTCAGATAATTAACACAAGAGGAGCACAATCAGTAATCAACCCAGTTAACAAGATAAGAGGTGTGTATATATACTCTGTTCCTTGACAGTTTTCCAGCATCCCTCCACCACCCCTTCTCCGCACTTACAACTATTCCTGTCCTAACCTATAGGAGGGTACTCAGGGTTCAGGCCAAAGTTCCGAGCTCGGAGCCCTCCCCTCGGACAGCACGCCAAATACGCATAAACTTTATTCTATTTATTATATGTAAGTGCGAACTTGTGAAAATATATTATGTAAATTATAACAGTAATGAGAATCACAGACAAATGTCCAGATGCATAGCAGAGATTTAAGAGAATAAAGCCTCTTTCTTTTGATTTCGGGATGAAATGTGACCTGGATGTGTTTCCATGAGATTCACACAGATTCACGTCTGAACTCACTTCAGATGCCAGAAGAAGAAATGTCCGATCCTCTGATTGGTCAGCGCTTTCTTGATCAGGAACCGAGCTAACGGGTTATCCAGATACATCTCATATTTCAGTACCTGAAAACACACACAGATACAAATGAAACCTGTGGGGAAATAGAGCTGGAAAACACTCCAGATTCTGACACGTACACACACACCTGCACGAGCTGCAGCAGATACTGGCTGAGCTTGTCGTCCGTCAGGCCCTGGATCAGGCAGCGCAGGGCAAACTCTCGCACCATGGGATCAGGGAAGTTACAGTCCAGCAGCTCCAGAGCGCATTCAGGCTGCATGAGGGGCCAATCCTTCAGCAGACAGTAGATCTACACACACACACACACACACACAAAGATGAGTGAGGGGAGCGCTGGATGAACGGATGTGTTTAGACAGCATCATGGTACTGAGACTGCTCTCATTAGAGTTACAAATGACCTGCTTCTATCATCTGATCGTGGCTGTATCTCTCTATTAGTGCCACTGGATCTTAGCGCTGCGTTTGACACTATTGACCACAACATTCTTTTAAATAGACTAGAACACTATGTTGGCATTAGAGGAAGTGCACTGGCATGGTTCAAATCGTACTTATCTGACCGCCATCAATTTGTGGCAGTAAATGAAGAGGTATCAGATCGATCACAAGCGCAGTATGGAGTACCTCAAGGCTCAGTACTTGGACCGTTACTTTTCATGCTTTACATGTTACCCTTGGGAGATATCATTAGGAAACATGGTGTTAGCTTTCACTGTTATGCTGATGATACCCAGCTCTATATTTCTTTGTGGCCCGGTGAAACATACCAATTTGCAAAACTAACAGAATGTATAGTTGATATAAAAAACGGGATGAAAAGTAATTTCTTACAGTTAAATTCTGAAAAAACAGAGGTGTTAATTATATGACTAAAAACCCCTGCATGTAATAACCTAGAACACTGTCTAATACGGTGCTTTGTACGGTGCTAATTGACGGCTGCTCTGTAATTTCTTCATCATCAGTTAGGAACTTACGTGTGCTATTTGGTAGCAATCCTTCCTTTGAAAACCATGTTTCTAGCATTTGTAAAACTGCATTTTTCCATCTCAAAAATATATCTAAATTACGACCTATGGCCAGATGAAACCAGCATGGTGTGTTTTAATTCCAGGCATCCCAAGGTTTTTTCTCCATTTCTGACACAGATGGAGTTTTGGTTCCTTGCCACTGTTTAGTTGCTACATAAATACAGACATACAACATTGAAGTAAAAAAAACACTATAAACCTATACACAACTAACCTACTGACAGATTTTAACTATAAGTATACTATATATAAATATTTACCCTATACAAACAAAAAAAAATAAAAGATAAAAAATACAAACTATACGAATGCTTCACATAAATACTGTACATGTGCAAAGAGAGACATTTTGAGTCAAGCAGCTGGTTGGGGAACAGAGCAGGATGATTTGTAGTGCATGAGCATGTAAACACATATATTGCTGAGTCTTTGTGGGATTGTGTACACGCAGCAGTGTGTGTAAAGTGTCTAGTGCACATAGAGGAGAGTGTGTTACTACAGGTGGGTTGTACAGGCCCACTCACCTGTGTGTAGCACACTTTGAATTGCACAAAAAAGTTTTACAGTTTTTTTCTTTGGTGTGGTAAAGGGGGGGGGGGGTGTTTGGGGTGGGGGTGGTCCATGTTTCAGGAGGTAGGGGTTTGCATGGGGTTTCAGAGGGGGGCGGGGTGATTTGAGTTCAGGGCTCTCACAGCCTGGGGGAAAAAGCTGTTGAGCAGTCTGGCGGAGCGGGCTCTGATGCTTCCTTCACAATGCTGTTGGTTTTGCAGGAGCATCGTGTAAGGAAAATGTCCAGGATGGAGGGGAGAGGGGCACCGATGATCTTTGCAGCTGTGTTCACTATCCGCTGGAGGGTCTTGCGGTCAGCAGCGATGCAGTTCCCGTACCAGACAGTGATGCAGCTGGTCAGCACACTCTCAATGGTGCCTCTGTAGAATGTGGTGAGGATGGGTGGAGGGAGACTTGCTCTTTTCAGCCGGCGGAGAAAGTGTAGGCGCTGTTGTGCCTTTTTGGAGAGTGACATGGTGTTGGTGGTCCAGGTGAGATCCTCTGTGATGTGCACCCCCAGGAATTTAGTGCTGCTGACTCTCTCCACAGTCGAGCTGTCGATGGTCAGTGGGGGGTGGTCAACGGAGTTTCTCCTGAAGTCCATCACAACCTCCTTTGTCTTCCCCACACTGAGGGACAGATTGTTTGTGCCACACCATTCAGCCAGCTGTGCCACTTCCTCTCTGTAGTGCGTTTCATCGTTGTTGCTGATGAGACCTACCACTGTTGTGTCATCAGCAAACTTGATGATGTGGTTGGAGCTGAACTTGGCAGTGCAGTCGTGGGTCAGCAGTGTGAAGAGCAGCGGGCTGAGCACACAGCCTTGTGGGGCACCTGTGCTCAGTGTGGTAGTGCTCGAGGTGTTGTTGCCGACACGGACTGACTGAGGTCTTCCAGTTAGAAAGTCCAGGATCCAATTACAAAGGGAATTGTTAAGGCCCAGAAGGTTTAGTTTATTTATGAGCTGTTGTGGGATTATTGTGTTGAATGCCGAGCTGAAGTCAATGAACAGCATTCTAACATAGGAGTCTTTATTTTCTAGGTGGGTAAGAGCCAGGTGGAGGGTGGAGGAAATTGCATCGTCCGTAGAGCGGTTTGGACGCTATGCAAACTGGAGCGGGTCGAGTGTGTTGGGGAGGCTGGTTTTGATGTTGTGCATGACTAGCCTCTCAAAGCACTTCATCATGATTGGAGTCAGTGCTATGGGACGGTAGTCATTGAGACAGGACACAGGTGATTTCTTTGGTACCGGTATGATTGTTGTGGATTTGAAACACGTGGGGACGACTGCCTGACTCAGCGAGGTGTTGAAGATATCTGTTAGGACATCTGTCAGCTGTGCAGCACAGTCTCTCAGAACACGGCCAGGTATGTTGTCAGGTCCCGTAGCCTTGCGTGGGTTAATCCTAGATAGGGTCTTCCTTACGTCGGCTGGAGACAGACAGAGCGCCCGGTCGTTGGGAGGTGTGGGCAGTTTTTGTGCAGGTGTGTCATTCTGCATTTCAAACCGTGAATAAAAGTGGTTGAGTGCATCGGGGAGGGATGTGTCCTCATCACAGGCCTGTGGCGGGGGCTTGTAGTCAGTGATGGTCTGAATGGCTTGCCACAGGCTCCGTGTGTCTCTGCTGTCTGTGAAGTGGTTGTTGATTTTTTGAGCATATGACCGTTTTGCATTTTTGATGCCACAGGACAGATTTGCTCTTGCTGTTTTGAGGGCTGCTTTATCTCCTGATCTGAATGCTTCATCTCTGGTCTTTAGCAGCCCACGAACCTCTGCTGTCATCCAATTGATTGCACAGACACTATTGGAAGAGAGCTGAGCTGGATGATGACATCACTGAATCAATGATGAACTGACTTTAGCTGGAAAACTGACTGCTTTCTATTGTCCTCTTGCATTATCTGCACACGTTTTTCTTAACATTGTGAAGCTGCTTTGACACAATCTGTGCTGCTATATAAATAAAGGTGGCTTGACTTGACTTGTGGATCATCATCTCTGTCGTACCTGTGACACCTCGTCCCGTGAGTTCCACTTGACAGACAGCAGGAGTTTGGGAAGACTTTCTGGAATATTCACACAGTAATGCCTGCAACACAAACACATGGCTTTCATTGAGCTGTCGTCATATTTGTGTGAGAAACAGATTAATGTCCTGTGTATCACAGACTGTGTGTGTTTACCGATGTCTCCACAGGAAGTCTTTCTCTTGTTCGGAGAGCTCATACAGCGGGTCTCGACTGCACAGTGTGCGCAGCTGCTCGGCGTCTGCCTGCGATATGGAGCTGTCACATGCCAGACGACTGCTCTGATTGGCCAGAGAGAGTCAACATGAGTCCTGGATTCACTCTGACAGTGTGTGAGTGTGTTGCCTTGTCCAGATACCCACACTTGCGGTCTTGGCCACTTGAGAGCGTGGGCATGCAACAGGAAGTAAGTGTGCAAGACAAGCACAGTGCCCTTAAAACACACTAAATACTGCTCCGGAGCGCTATTCGAAGATTAAGCCCCGTTCACACCAAGAACAATAACTATTAAGACAAAGATATTAGCATCCACACCAGCGGACGATATTGTCTGTTTATTCTCAGCGCATGCTCATCTGCCGCTTTAAATTCTCAAGCTTGTTATAGCAGGATGGATTCTGATTGGCTGTCAGTGTTTTTTATCGTTCAACAGTTGGAAAATAATTAGTTCTGAAAATCAATGAAAATCAAATCAAAACAATATCGTTTCTCTGTGCCTTTATCGTTATAGCTGTGGTGTGGACTCTTGAGAATATTGAGAACGATTTTTAGAACTATATCTTTATCGTTATCTTTATAGTTATCGTTCTTGTTCTTGGTGTGAACT
>NC_136719.1:27308900-27361400 GCF_936440315.1 Barbus barbus | reverse complement strand
TATATATATATATATATATACACTGTATATACAGTATGACTGATGAATTTTACACAGCTATGCAACTGAACTGAATCAATACTGAAGTAACTTGAGCTGATAGAGCTATTGACTTGATAGAGCTGCTTTACAGCAGAATGTGTATTTGATTCTATTGTGCAGCTGCTGTGAAACAATCTATATTGTATAAACTTTCTGAATTGGCATTTATATATATATATATATGTATATATATATACACTCACACAACTGAATATGCATCTGTGTTGTATGCATATTGTCATGAATCTGGTCTATGAACTTCCGTTAACTCACCACCAGAGGTCACTCGCTCACCACACGGACTCTTGCACCACACTAACTGTTGCACGCCATCTCAGACTACAATTCCCATCATCCATTGCACTGACGACACACAGCTGATTGCACTGATCACACACCCTACATAAACCATGGACTTCCTCTTCCTCTCTGCCGAGTATTGTATTGCGTTTATCACTCCTCTAGTGTTATCTGCCTTACTGAGCCATTCTGTGTTTTTCTGTTTAGTTCCAGTATTGTTCTGCATTTATAACTCTCCTAGTTTTAGCTGCGATACGGAACCCACTTCGTTGTCATAGTCTTGCCTTGTGTGTTTTTCTAGTGTTTTGACTCTTGCCCGTGTTTCCTGGATTTACCCCTTTGCCTTGCCGTTTGGACTCTGTTTGCACCTCTCTTGGACTACTGCTCGTATACCTGGATTATCTCTCTGCTTTGCCCTGTTGGATATTGTTCGCCGATCGTCGACTCTCGCTAGCACTAGGATTGCTCTGTGTCTTGCCCGTACCATACCTGTGTGCTGTTGTTGGACCCTGCCTGTTTATTGACTATGTTTCTTAATAAAAGCTTGCACTTGGATCCGCACATCTCACGTCTCGTTCGCCCCGTTACACATATTCAGTGTATATGCAAATATAAACACAAGCAAGAGGGGTAAAAAAAAAAAAAAATTTCTTTCTCAAAAAACTGAGTTTTGATTACTAAGTGAACACATGATGTCTAAGTGTTTTCACACATGATCTCTGTGTGTAGGTCTTCAATAAATGAGTGTGTCTTTAGAATAGCAGTGTTTCCCAAATTAAACACAAGTGCTGTTATAGTTGCGAATGATGTGTGTAATGTAGAGAACTGTTTAGAGTTTTGCAAAAAGTTTGTTTTACAATATCAAACAGCGTTTAAAGCATATAATGTGCTTGTAGTTCTGCAGACTTGATCTAAAGGTTAGGTTTATGAGTGAAGGGTTCCACTAAGTGGGCTTCAAGTGTCACTTTTAGTGTTTTACTATGGAAGTCAATGGCTACCGTCAACTGTTTGGTTACCAACATTCTTAATAATATCTTCTATTGTGTTTAGCAGAAGAAAGAAACTCATACAGGTTTGCAACGACATGAGGGAGAGTAAATCACGACAGAATTTTCATTTTTGGGTGAACTATCACTTTAAGGGTCAGAGAAGGCAGAAAATGGAATACACATGGCAGGTCACATTAGAATAACACTGAGAACGACTACGGCTGCACAATAAATTGTATTTTAAATGTGATCACAATTATTGCTTCTCTCAGTTGTTTAAGCACAATTGTCTCCAATAATGTGAGTTTTATTTTTTGGACATTTGATTATCTTGCATTGGTAACAAGCCTCCTCATGCATGTGTTTGATTGTCAGATATTAAGACTTTAATTCCCCAATTAGTGTGGAAGCCCATTTTCTGCCACTGAATAAAACAATCAAAATAGGTAATTGTGATTTTTTTTTTTATCTCACAATTCTCACAAGACTTTTTTTCTCAGAATTGCGAGATATAAACTTTAAATTGTGAGAAAATATGTCAGAATTGCGAGATGTAAACTCACAATTCCATGACAAAAGTCAGAAATGTGAGATAAAAAGTTGCAATGACCTTGTTTTATTTTTTATTCAGTGGCAGAAACGGGCTTCCATAAATTCGAGCTTTCCATTTAAATTGATGCATTTTCTGCCCAGTATTTAACTCGATCCTCCCAAGCTAGCAACCATTCGCATGTGTTTTCTGTACACTGAGATAAAAGCACTGACGACCTGAAAACTCCAGAAACATTTAGGATTTTCTCCATGGAGATGTTCTCTTGCTTTGTTCTCATGTGAAAATGTACTCCTCAAATGACTGTGAATATAAATTTTGAGCAGAAGAAGGCTATGTTCACACTTGGTGTCTTTTTTTGAAGCTGTCAGTGTCTGTTTTACATTATAATCCTATGGAGTAACCCGTGTTTTCAAAAAAGTCCCGAGCGCTTTTTAAACGCCACCACCGGCATCTTTTTTTGCAGCTCAGAGTGCCTTTTCAAGTTGAAAAAAAACTTTTCTGAAAAAAATGCCCTTCGCCAAGTGCCTTTTTGACAGCTGACCAATGACAAACGAGTGGCGAGTAACAAAAACAAGAACAAGAAGATAGCCAGGAGACCGATCGTACTAGTTTCAGAGCACAAGGAGTCGAATGAAAAGAGCACAAAACTCTATCTAGTCTAAAATCTACTGCATTCTCCTGCCGTTAACCTCAAAAGCCAACACAAGAGTCAACTTTCCCGACATTTCTGCTAACGTTACTGTTGCAGCTGTTGCTATAGCAACTAAATATTGGACTAAAAAAGTGGTCTTGTCAACAAAAAGACGGCAAGTGTGAACATGGCCCAGACTGGCACCTTGTACTGGCTGAGGGGGTATTTCTCCAGCAGATACTCGTCACAGCCGCACACTTTGAGCATGTACTGGCCCTGGTACTCCTGCACACAGAGCCGCAGCTGCTGCGCAGACAGATGCATGCTGCGCGTCTTCTTGCGGATGGCCTCTGCGATCAGCTGCTCCGGCAGAGAGTCGTGCGCGATCTTCAGCGTGTACTTCTGCTTGGAGTTGGACGGGGACACGATCACCCAGATGGTGACGATCAGACGGCCTGCAGAGAGACAGATGGATGCAGACGGGTGACGCAGACGCAGACCTGCACCAATCTGGATAAACTGAGAATCACAAGATCACGACTCTCCCACAATTCTGAACTAAACAAATGTGTGACAAAATATTAGTGCTGCAGTCTATTTAAACACTGCAAAAATATTTTCTTCCTTAGTATTTCTGTCTTGTTTTCTAGTATAAATATCTAAACATTCTTGAATCAGGATGCATTTACTGGACAAGTAAAATGTCTTGTTTTCTGAATATTTTATCAAAATTTTGTTAGTTTTCGCTTAAAACAAGCAACTATATCTGCCAAAGGGGCAAGAAAAATAATCTTAATTCAGAGGCTAAACAAGATTATTTCTCTTACCTCATTGGCAGATATTTTTGTTTGTTTTAAACGAAAACTAACAAAATTTTGATAAAATATTCAGAAAACAAGACAGAAATTATTGAACATTTTAATATATATTTAAAATACAATATATTTAATATTAAAATTATGAAAAAGTGGTTTGAATGAATAAGTCAATGACTCACTCATAAATACTTTTGTTTCATTACTGGATGAATCAATGTTTTTGATTGTATGTCCCAGTATTTCTGTGATTATATGAATGACTGTAAAACAGAAATAATACTGTGTAGATGAAAAGACTGCTTGTGAAGCTGTTTCTGACCTAACCATGGTAAGAACGCAGATTTGACTTTGTCAGAGGTTTAATAGACACCAGCGAGTCACTGTCGTTTAGAAATGGGATCGCGTGGGTGTTTGAATCGAGATGGCGATCTTTTCACGATGAATCGGTCAAACGCACCTTTGTCGAGTTTGCTGTAGATGTGCTGCGGCAGATCTGTGGAGGACTCCACGTTGGGAGGATAGACGTAGAGCGCCTGAGTGTGTGCACCTCCTCCCTCGCGCTCCTCCACCGCCTCCCTGCACACACTCAGAATGTTCCTGCGGAAGTCCTGCACCTCCGGGTCCTTCACCAGCTCAAACTCACAGATCGGCATGCCTATGGCAAAACCTGAGCACACACACACACACACACATATAGAGACACACATAGAGACACACACACACATAGAGACACACACACACACACAGAGAGAGAGACACACACACACAGAGACACAAACACAGACACAAACACACAGAGAGAGACACACACACACACACACACACACATAGAGACACACACACAGAGACAAACAGACACACACAAACACAAACACACACACACACACACACACAGAGACACATACACACAGACACACACACACGCACACACAGATACACACACAGAGACACACACACACATACACAGAGAGAGATACACACACAGAGATACACACACAGAAAGACACACACACACACAGAGAGATACACACACAGAGATACACACACAGAAAGACACACACACACACACAGACACACACACACAGGCACACACACCAGCATTTACACAAAGCTAGCTGTCTCTGATTAAAATCAAGTGCTTTATTTGACAAGCCCCTCGATTCTATTACTGACACACTGATTAATTGTTTCTTAACTTTAAAGGTGAGATATTATGGCCCTTTTTACAAGATGTAAAATAAGTCTCTGTGTTCGTATGCGAAGTTTTAGCTAACAGATAATTTTTATAGCTTGTTAAAATTGCCACTTTTAGGGTATGAGCCAAAACATGCTGTTTTTGTGTGTGTCCCTTTAAATGCAAATGAGCTGCTGCTCCCAGCCCCCTTTTCAGAAGAGGGCGGAGCTTCAAGAGCTCAGGCTCCAGCATACAAATAAACATTCCACTATTAGTACAAGCCTGCTATCTTTACAGAAAACACTCTCGGTTTAAAAGTTAGTCATCTGATTGTGCTGTACATAATAAATGATTGTTTATGAATTACACAGACGTGATAAAAATAACAACAGCTGGTCTCATTGTGCCTTAGCTGCTATCACAAACTTTATAAGTCCCGCTTGTGATAATGAGCTCGACAAACTCAAGCGGTCGCCTTCACTTTGCTTTCATATGAAGTTTTTAACTAGCACATTCCTATTTGCCCTATTTGTCGTGTTTTCCAGTTTTTTGTGCCCATGATCTGATCTGAGTCACTGAATATTGAGTATCTGCCGATAATGAGTCCCAATCAGATACTTGTGTTTTCCTAGTGTTTGATGCACAATTCAAGTACATTAAAGCTATTCAAATCAATTATTTAAAAAGATATTTGTTCTTATTTTAATAATAAAATCACTTCATTTTGAAAGGTTTCTTGAAAACTTCAGTCATTTTGCATCTCCAGTAAATGTGTCTTTATCTTTAGACATTTGCTCTGGAAAACAAGACAGTAATCATTTTTGTCAAATTATTTAAAAAGTAATGGAGATCTGTTGGAAGTTGTATTTTCCAATACTGGGGTGTTCCTAATACAAAACATTTAAGTTTTTTGCGTAGTGAGTCCAAAAGTTTCTCACATTAAAAAATAAATACGACCTCATGTTGTGTCAATCACGTTTTTAATTTTGTTGATTAGAGCTTACAGCTCATGAAAGTCAAAATCCAGTATCTTATTATCAATATTAGTATCAATATTAGAATATTTCCTAAGATCAATAAAAAAAGGATTTGCAAAGCAGAAAGGTTCAAGTTCATTAAAGTATGTTGATTTCTGCACTCAGTACTTGGTCTTCTGGATCATTGCCGAGTCAGCAGTCTTCTCCAGTATTGTGTTTCAGAGAACAAGAGAGAGACTGAATTTATACTGTAGAGATGGCCATTAAATGAAACTCAAATGTAAATATTCTAATATTTTGAGATACTGATTTTTGACTTTCATGAGCTGTAAGCTCTAATCATCAAAATTAAAACAAAAAACTTGTCTTATTTTTAATGTTATGAATGTAAAATATATGAAAGTTTAACTTTTTGAAGTTTTTCTCGATATTCTAATTTTTTGAGATGCAGCTGTATTTATTCATCTCACCTGCACACAAACACATTCAGTGTTCCTCACAATCAATAAAAACAGACAAAATGCAAACTCGGAATATTATACAAACCTGAAATAACACAAATATGCTTTATGCATTTAATCCCATTTTATTAACCAGTGTCTTTGCTACTGACAAATCAACAAATAAGCAAAAATTACTTTAGATAAACATTACATTAGTGGGGGGATTTGTGTCTTGTTTTATTAATTGAAGATCAAAAAGTGTTGAGCTTTCTTTATTTCAGCCTGAGGCGTATTCATTTCACTTTTGGTGTTAAAGGGCTTTTATATTTGCCAAAAATATTAAAAACAAACATCAAGCCCAGTCCAGATTTAAAAAGTAAAACAAAAGTAACATAATGCATTATTTTCCATAAAAAGTAACAAAGTAACATAACAAGTAACTTTTTTTAGGGAGTAATGCAATATTGTAATGCATTACTTTTAAAAGTAACTCTCCCCAACACTGATATAGACTTCCATTCGATTAACTCATTAAATTGTCTTTGCTTGTTGAAACCCTGTACGATTGGCTAATCACGACACACACTGACCGATCTCCCTGTTGAGGATCTTCTCCTCTCTGTTCCCCAGCGGCTCGATGACTTTGAGGATGGGATGAAAGAGCCGCAGGTCACACAGACGCCGCGTCTCGTCGTAGAACTCCTCGCGCTCGGCCTCCTGCGTCACTCCCACGAAGATGTAGCAGGACTCCTCCTGCGGCACGAGAGCAAGTTAGCAAAATTTGATTTATATGTGACCCTGAAGCACAAAACCAGTCAATTTTGTGAAACTGAGGTTTATGCATCATCTGAAAGCTTTAAATAAATAAATAATCTCTCCATTGATGTATGGTTTGTTATGATAGGACAATATTTGGCTGAGATACAACTATTAGAAAATCTGGAATCTGAGGGAGCAAAAAAATCTAAATATTGAGAAAATCACATTTAAAGTTGTTCAAATGAAGTTCTTAGCAATGCATATTACTAATCAAACATTAAGTTTTGATATATTTACGGTAGGAAATTTACTAAATATCTTGATGGAACATGATCTTAATATCCTAATGATTTTTGTCATAAAAGAGAAATGTATAATTTTGATCCATACAATGTATTGTTGGCTATTGCTACAGATATACCTGTGCTACTCATGACTCTCCAGGAACACATATGTTAAGAAAAGAATCATAAAATCAATCCTAAGATAAAGAGGTAAGCAATGTGCAGAAGCTAGAACAGGTGTAGTATGATGAAGTACGGTGTGTGTGTATCTCTCTCTCTGTGTGTGTGTGTGTGTGTGTGTGAGTGAGTGAGTGAGTGTGTGTGTGTGTGTGTGTGTTGAGAGTGAGTGTGTGTGTGTGTGTGTGTGTGTGTGTGTGTGTGAGTGAGTGAGTGAGTGTGTGTGTGTGTGTGTGTTGAGAGTGAGTGTGTGTGTGTGTGTGTGTGTGTGTGTGTGTGTGTGTGTGTGTATGAGTGAGTGAGTGAGTGAGTGAGTGAGTGAGTGAGTGAGTGAGTGAGTGAGTGTGTACGTGTGTGTACCTGCAGCAGGTGGTAGAGCGGGTATTTGCGGGCCTCGCTGAAGAGCTGCTGCTTGATGCTGGTCAGCGGAGCTTCTCTCAGACACTCCAGACTCACCAGGATCCCGTTCGGCAGACAACAGTCCACCAGGATCCGAGGAGGCATCAGGTGAAGCCCCCATAACTCTCCTGAGGACGGCCGAGGAGCCATGCTGTCCCCGACACACACTCAACACCTGCACACACACACACACACACACACACAGATACACACACACACACACACACAGATACACACACACACACACACACACACACACACACACACACAAAGAGAGATCAGGCTGGACCGTTTCATCATGTTTTTGAGCCATATCGGTCTGGGTTTTGGAAACTGCACAGTACTGAGACAGCGTTGGTCAAAGTTACTAATGACTTGTTATTAGCATCTGACTCTGGATTTGTGTCAATCCATATCCTTCTGGACCTCAGTGCTGCTTTTGATACCGTCGACCATACAGTACTCAGCCAACATGAATCGGTCTTTGGGGTGACGGAGACTGCTCTGGACTGGTTCAGATCCTATTTAACTGACTGTAGTCACTTTGTTTTTATGGATGGTCACAGATGTGACAGGTGTCCGGTACTCCCTACTATGGCCAGGCAGTGGGTGGGGCCAGAGGACTCGTCAAGTGAATGATCTCCACCTGTTCTTCCTGTGATAAATGTTGGGGTTGTGTTGGCGTGGGGGGCCTGCTCCTGGGTTCTTGTTTTGGATTGTTTATTTAGATTTCCTTATTAGTTATATTTTGTGTGGTCGGATGCTTTGATATCATGGTCCGACTGAAACATTGTTTCTGTTGATTTGATGTTTTAAGTGTTTCTTTTATTTATGTTAATAAACCTTTTTCGTTGAAACCCAACCAACTTGAATTTGTCCTCCGCTAATTTGTCACGGCTTGAGCCTGTCGTGACACAGATCAGAGGTCGGTCCTGTTAGTTCTGGTGTCCCTCAGGGCTCAGTACTTGGTCCCTTGCTTTTCAGCATCTTTATTTTTCCTCTTGGCCAATTGTTAAGAGCTCTTGAACTTAACTACCATTTTTACGCTGACGATATGCAGATTTACATCCACTCAAATCCGGGCCAAGATGTGAATATTTCCCATCTCTCACACTGTCTTTCTGAGATTAAGTTGTGGATGTCTGAAAATGTATTGTGTTTGAATAGCTCCAAAACAGAACTTATGCTTCTCGGCTCTCCCTATAAACTACATAATGCTGGATCTTTAGCTTTGTCTGTTGACGGTGTTGCTCTAGAAAGTAAATTTAAAAATCTGGGCGTTATTTTTGATCCCAGTTTGTTGTTTGAGGCTTTCATGCTGAACACTGTTAAGACCTCGTTCTTTCGTCTCAGAACTATTGCACGGTTACGACCTCTGCTGTCTTTCTCTGTTGCTGAAATGTTAATCAATTAACATTTACTGGAGATATATAGACATATTACTGGAGATATATAGACATATTATGGAGATATAGACATATTACTGGAGATATATACCCATATTACTGGAGATATAGACATATTACTGGAGATATATAGACATATTACTGGAGATATAGACATATTACTGGAGATATAGACATATTACTGGAGATATAGACATATTATACTCACTAGATCAGACTATATGAGCCATAAAAGCCCAATGAATCAAATATGATACAAAACAAAACACACACACAACACATACACAAACCTTTTTAAAAATGTGTAATTATATATATATATCACTGTTTAAACGAAGGAAACGATTTTAAACGTGGTTTACATTCCTGAATGAACACAAACAGACTCGCTGACTATATGGAATATGACTAATATAATCTGGTATGATGTGATATTATTGCAGCTCTTTTGTCCTGATCAGAGCGGGGGCGCGCACACGGGCACGCGCAGCTGTGAGCGGCACAAAAGAGCATCTGAGACGAGTTACTGTAAATACTGTACATGTCCATCATCACAGAAACATGAAGCGATGCGGTGACAGCGGGCTCCGAGAAGAGCTCGTGCTGCATGACCATATGTAAATATAAATCGAGAATATAATATCAGATCGTGACAGAAGTATGCGGTGTTACAGTAAAATCACCGCTGACAGGAATATACAGCACTGTTATTGTTTCATTCACGCGTCTCACCGGCGCCGGTGTAAACTCAGATCACAACAAAACACAACCAGAAACCGATCAAAGACACGAAAGATTCTGTTCCGAATCAATCACGACAAACACCGACAGACAGAGAGACACAAACCCACCGTCACACCCGCATCCCGGTCAACGACGCCTTCATCATCATCATCATCATCATCATCAGTGCCCACCTCTCTCTCTCTCTCTCTCTCTCTCTCTCTCTCTCTCTCTCTCTCTCTCTCAATTCAATTCAATTCAAGTGTGTTTTATTGGCATGACAAAAACTATACATTTGTTTTGCCAAAGCAATTGCAAATAGTGCATATATGTGTTAACAGAAAGAAAAATAATAATAATAATTGTAATAATAATAATGTATAAAAGTATTTAGCATGTAGTACAAAATGAGTTACTAATGCTAATGTAAGTATATAAACTAGAAATAAAAATAAAATAAGATAAGGGATTAGACAGATTTACAGAATGTGCATCTAAGTAATATAATAGTAATATGGTTTAATATAATAGAGTAATATGGTTTAATATAACAGAGTAATATGGTTTAATATAACAGAGTAATATGGTTTAATATAACAGAGTAATATGGTTTAATATAACAGAGTAATATGGTTTAATATAATAGAGTAATATGGTTTAATATAACAGAGTAATATGGTTTAATATAACAGAGTAATATGGTTTAATATAACAGAGTAATATGGTTTAATATAACAGAGTAATATGGTTTAATATAACAGAGTAATATGGTTTAATATAACAGAGTAATATGGTTTAATATAACAGAGTAATATGGTTTAATATAACAGAGTAATATGGTTTAATATAACAGAGTAATATGGTTTAATATAATAGAGTAATATGGTTTAATATAACAGAGTAATATGGTTTAATATAACAGAGTAATATGGTTTAATATAATAGAGTAATATGGTTTAATATAATAGAGTAATATGGTTTAATATAATAGAGTAATATGGTTTAATATAACAGAGTAATATGGTTTAATATAATAGAGTAATATGGTTTAATATAATAGAGTAATATGGTTTAATATAATAGAGTAATATGGTTTAATATAACAGAGTAATATGGTTTAATATAATAGAGTAATATGGTTTAATATAACAGAGTAATATGGTTTAATATAATAGAGTAATATGGTTTAATATAACAGAGTAATATGGTTTAATATAATAGAGTAATATGGTTTAATATAATAGAGTAATATGGTTTAATATAATAGAGTAATATGGTTTAATATAATAGAGTAATATGGTTTAATATAACAGAGTAATATGGTTTAATATAATAGAGTAATATGGTTTAATATAACAGAGTAATATGGTTTAATATAATAGAGTAATATGGTTTAATATAATAGAGTAATATGGTTTAATATAATAGAGTAATATGGTTTAATATAACAGAGTAATATGGTTTAATATAATAGAGTAATATGGTTTAATATAATAGAGTAATATGGTTTAATATAACAGAGTAATATGGTTTAATATAACAGAGTAATATGGTTTAATATAATAGAGTAATATGGTTTAATATAACAGAGTAATATGGTTTAATATAATAGAGTAATATGGTTTAATATAATAGAGTAATATGGTTTAATATAATAGAGTAATATGGTTTAATATAACAGAGTAATATGGTTTAATATAATAGAGTAATATGGTTTAATATAACAGAGTAATATGGTTTAATATAATAGAGTAATATGGTTTAATATAACAGAGTAATATGGTTTAATATAATAGAGTAATATGGTTTAATATAACAGAGTAATATGGTTTAATATAATAGAGTAATATGGTTTAATATAACAGAGTAATATGGTTTAATATAATAGAGTAATATGGTTTAATATAATAGAGTAATATGGTTTAATATAACAGAGTAATATGGTTTAATATAACAGAGTAATATGGTTTAATATAATAGAGTAATATGGTTTAATATAATAGAGTAATATGGTTTAATATAACAGAGTAATATGGTTTAATATAATAGAGTAATATGGTTTAATATAATAGAGTAATATGGTTTAATATAACAGAGTAATATGGTTTAATATAATAGAGTAATATGGTTTAATATAATAGAGTAATATGGTTTAATATAATAGAGTAATATGGTTTAATATAACAGAGTAATATGGTTTAATATAATAGAGTAATATGGTTTAATATAATAGAGTAATATGGTTTAATATAACAGAGTAATATGGTTTAATATAATAGAGTAATATGGTTTAATATAACAGAGTAATATGGTTTAATATAATAGAGTAATATGGTTTAATATAACAGAGTAATATGGTTTAATATAATAGAGTAATATGGTTTAATATAACAGAGTAATATGGTTTAATATAATAGAGTAATATGGTTTAATATAATAGAGTAATATGGTTTAATATAACAGAGTAATATGGTTTAATATAATAGAGTAATATGGTTTAATATAATAGAGTAATATGGTTTAATATAATAGAGTAATATGGTTTAATATAACAGAGTAATATGGTTTAATATAATAGAGTAATATGGTTTAATATAATAGAGTAATATGGTTTAATATAATAGAGTAATATGGTTTAATATAATAGAGTAATATGGTTTAATATAACAGAGTAATATGGTTTAATATAATAGAGTAATATGGTTTAATATAATAGAGTAATATGGTTTAATATAATAGAGTAATATGGTTTAATATAATAGAGTAATATGGTTTAATATAATAGAGTAATATGGTTTAATATAATAGAGTAATATGGTTTAATATAATAGAGTAATATGGTTTAATATAACAGAGTAATATGGTTTAATATAATAGAGTAATATGGTTTAATATAATAGAGTAATATGGTTTAATATAATAGAGTAATATGGTTTAATATAATAGAGTAATATGGTTTAATATAATAGAGTAATATGGTTTAATATAATAGAGTAATATGGTTTAATATAACAGAGTAATATGGTTTAATATAACAGAGTAATATGGTTTAATATAATAGAGTAATATGGTTTAATATAATAGAGTAATATGGTTTAATATAATAGAGTAATATGGTTTAATATAATAGAGTAATATGGTTTAATATAACAGAGTAATATGGTTTAATATAACAGAGTAATATGGTTTAATATAATAGAGTAATATGGTTTAATATAATAGAGTAATATGGTTTAATATAATAGAGTAATATGGTTTAATATAATAGAGTAATATGGTTTAATATAACAGAGTAATATGGTTTAATATAATAGAGTAATATGGTTTAATATAATAGAGTAATATGGTTTAATATAATAGAGTAATATGGTTTAATATAATAGAGTAATATGGTTTAATATAATAGAGTAATATGGTTTAATATAACAGAGTAATATGGTTTAATATAATAGAGTAATATGGTTTAATATAATAGAGTAATATGGTTTAATATAATAGAGTAATATGGTTTAATATAACAGAGTAATATGGTTTAATATAATAGAGTAATATGGTTTAATATAACAGAGTAATATGGTTTAATATAATAGAGTAATATGGTTTAATATAATAGAGTAATATGGTTTAATATAATAGAGTAATATGGTTTAATATAACAGAGTAATATGGTTTAATATAATAGAGTAATATGGTTTAATATAATAGAGTAATATGGTTTAATATAACAGAGTAATATGGTTTAATATAATAGAGTAATATGGTTTAATATAATAGAGTAATATGGTTTAATATAATAGAGTAATATGGTTTAATATAACAGAGTAATATGGTTTAATATAATAGAGTAATATGGTTTAATATAACAGAGTAATATGGTTTAATATAACAGAGTAATATGGTTTAATATAATAGAGTAATATGGTTTAATATAACAGAGTAATATGGTTTAATATAATAGAGTAATATGGTTTAATATAATAGAGTAATATGGTTTAATATAATAGAGTAATATGGTTTAATATAATAGAGTAATATGGTTTAATATAATAGAGTAATATGGTTTAATATAACAGAGTAATATGGTTTAATATAATAGAGTAATATGGTTTAATATAACAGAGTAATATGGTTTAATATAATAGAGTAATATGGTTTAATATAATAGAGTAATATGGTTTAATATAACAGAGTAATATGGTTTAATATAATAGAGTAATATGGTTTAATATAATAGAGTAATATGGTTTAATATAATAGAGTAATATGGTTTAATATAATAGAGTAATATGGTTTAATATAACAGAGTAATATGGTTTAATATAATAGAGTAATATGGTTTAATATAATAGAGTAATATGGTTTAATATAATAGAGTAATATGGTTTAATATAACAGAGTAATATGGTTTAATATAATAGAGTAATATGGTTTAATATAATAGAGTAATATGGTTTAATATAACAGAGTAATATGGTTTAATATAACAGAGTAATATGGTTTAATATAACAGAGTAATATGGTTTAATATAATAGAGTAATATGGTTTAATATAACAGAGTAATATGGTTTAATATAATAGAGTAATATGGTTTAATATAATAGAGTAATATGGTTTAATATAACAGAGTAATATGGTTTAATATAATAGAGTAATATGGTTTAATATAACAGAGTAATATGGTTTAATATAATAGAGTAATATGGTTTAATATAACAGAGTAATATGGTTGTAATAATGTATAGATGTGATCTGATGACTTCTGCTCAGTACATTGTGTGTGATGATGAAGTCTAATAGTCGAGCGTTTATTATGCTACACAATACCTTTCCCAGGTTGCTGCTCACACAGATGTCTCTGTAGTTGTTAGGATCACATTGATCTCCGTTTTTAAAGATTGGTGTTATCAAGCCTTGATTCCAGATGTCAGGGAAGTAACCTACACTCAGAACCACACTGAATAGTTTTAGAAAGGCCAGTTTACTGCTTGTGTTTTATCATTTCATTTAATATCCCATCAGGTCCAGGTGCTTTTGTGTTGGAGGTTTTTGATTATTTCTTTAAGTTCTTTATCAGTTGTTGGGAAATCTAATGGGTTTTGGTTATCTTTGATTGTTAATTCTAGTTTTTCCAATTGGTTGATTGTTTGAATTTGCTTACAGTTTGTGTTTGTTTGTACTTTATTAAACAATGTTTGGAAATGACTTTCCCATATTTCTCTGTTTTGGATTGCCAATTCTTCATGATCAGTTTTTTCAGATTGTTCCAGTTTTCCCAAAACTGGTTTGTGTTCACTGACTTCTCAATTATTGTCAGTTTTTTTGGGTGTATTGTGCTTTTTTAGTTCTGAGTGTATGTTTGTATTGTTTTAGTGTTTCACTGTAAAGAGGCCGGATCTCTGCATTATTTGGATCTTTGTGTTTCTGATTTGACAATGTTCTCAGTTTTTTGCGAATAGTTTGGCAGTCCTGATCAAACCAAGTTTTGTCATTTTTGGGTATTTGATTTTTTCCATTTATTGCTGATTTTTCCAATATGTAATCTAAATCTCTGACAGCAAGATTGCCAGCTTCATTAGTGTGAGCATAGGTGTTATTTAGAAAGGTCTCTACCAGCGCTTGTATTTATTGGCTGCTAAGTGCTTTCTTATCTTCTTCAGCGCTGTTTTCAGCCCATCTGTATGGTTTTCTGATGTTGTACAGCTTACTGGGCTTTGTGTTCATGTTATTTTCTGTCTTTTTGAGATACACAGTGATTTGACTGTGATCAGACAGAGGGGTTAGTTCTCTAACAGTGAATGATCTGAGAGATGAAGGATCTATGTCTGTTATCATATAATCAACTGTGCTATTCCCAAGAGGTGAGCCAAATGTGAATCTCCCTAAAGTGTCTCCTCGTAACCTACCATTGATGATATTCAGACCCAGGCTTCGACAGAGCTGCAGGAGGACTTTTCCATTCTTATTTACTATGTGATCATGGTTATTTCTGTGGATATGTGTAACGGAACTGCAGGACACAAAGGTAAGTGGTTCAAGTGAAAAGGTTTATTTACAGAGTGGGTGAACACACAGCAAAGGTGGACGACGTGGAAATAGGTGAGTGGTGATTCTTCGTGAGTATGGTGATAGATCGTCAGGATTCTAACAGTCCCTTCTTTCTTTGCAGGTCCGTGGTTAACTGGAGTATCAGAGAGCTTGGGGAAGACGGCGTTCACTGAACAACGTTCAGCTGGATCCTGAGAGCGAAGAGGATGAAGAGGAACAGGGCAGAAGGTAAGTAAGACAGGTAGGGAATTTCAGGTAGTATACTCAGCCAGTAGCTTCGTAAGAGGTCAGTCCTTGTAGTCACAACAGCTTGCAGCATGTTACTTTAAGATCGGACAATGAAGTGAGCTGAGGGAAGTGCTTTTATGAGTGTGGTGATTGGAGATTGATGAGGTGCAGGTGCGGGTGATGATTGAAGATAAACAGGTGACAGTGATGAGTGACGGGGAAGACGGGCCATTCTGTGACAATATGAGAGAATGTGTTATTAATAACAGTCAGTTTGTTGTTGATATATTTGCTCCCTTGTGCGTCGGTGAAGTCCGGCTGTAGTCCTGTTCTTGCGTTCAGGTCCCCGCAGATGAGCACGTTTCCCTGGGCCTGGAAGTGGCTTGTCTTTTCCTCTAATGTGGAGAACATGTCTTCGCTGTAGTAGGGGGACTCTGATGGCGGGATGTATATGGCACATATGAATATATCTTTTCTGGATGGGAGCAGTTCCTTGTGGATTTTAAGCCAGGTGTAGTATTTGCCTTGCTTTACTGTGTTGATGTGGTTGTGGAAATTTGATTTGTACCAGATTATTTGTCCTCCTGAGTCTATTCCCTGACGGACTGTGTTGAGTTTTTGTGATGGTAGGATGATTTCTCTGTAGTTGGGTGGGCAGTGGGTGATAGTGTCTGCCCTGCTCCATGTCTCCTGTACAATTATAATATCCATCTCTTTGATGCTCTTCTGGAATTCTGTGTTTGAACTCTTTAGTCCAAAGGCTGTTGAATTCAAGCCTTGAATATTCCACATTGATATTGACAGAGTCATTTTAAGTGTGTGTTTGTGTGTATTACTCTTGTACATTATTTGACTAGTTTGGAGCAGATGATGTTGAGCAGGTGTCTTATCTGATTGAGTTCGGCGGCTGCAGGGTTCTGTGGCTGTTGGACTGCTGCGGCGTAGCTCTGTGATGGCGCTCCAGGGGTCGAGTCCTGTCTGGTTCTTGGAGGAGGATGGATGTTTCTTGGAAAGTTCTACATTGTTTCCATGGATCATGTGAAAAGGCACATCACTCCGTGGCAGTAACGTGGACAGAGTTATTTTAGCTTCTGGGAAGTGTTCTGAGGCTCTGATGACCATCTCTCTGAGCATAGGAGCCACGTTACCCTTTGCTGCTCATAAGTCATTTGTCCCTGTGTGGATTATGATGTGCTTGTAAGGTTCTTTCAGATTTTTATCAGATAAAATCTGAAGAGCCCTGCTTGTATTTGGGCACCACATTTTCTGTGCTGTCATTTTTGGAAACAAGAGTTTCTCATTTAAGTATTTTCCATTGGAGTGGATGAGAATAAGAGCTTCTGTTTGAGTGAGGTTATCTGGAGCAGTGCTGTGGATGTTGGTCTGTGGATCTGATGAAGCGTGAGGATGGTCCACTGCGGGTGATTGGTGATTGTCAGTGGGGAGACAGGTCAAGTGTTTAGTAGTAGTAGTAGCCCTTTATTGTCACTAGTCACAAGTACCAGCGAAATTAGCCATCAACCTGTCCATACATAACATACATACAATATGACAACAGGGTAGACAGGACAGGAAGACAGTGTGACAGCAGGAAAAACACCCCAGCAACAAAAGCACATAATCAGTACAGCATAGACACACAACTTGCAACAGGGGAGATAATCCAGCTCCGGCAAGCAGCCATCCGGTCCTGCAGCCATTCTCGGCGCCGGTCACAGACCCGCTTGTCAGACTGGCGGTACAAAGCGGCGAAGGCGATGGATCTTGGGTGGGGAGGTGAGTGCATATCTGTATATATGTGTGTATGCATTTTGTAGGCCTGGAGAGCCTCCCCCGCTGGCATTCAAAACAAGTTGTCTCAGTCCGCAGATTGTGATAGCGACACAGCATGTTGCCATGGAGACAGCCTTGATGAGGACCCAGACAGAGTCAACAATCAGCAGGTGTCTGTGGAAGGGGGGGCGTTACACTGCAGTGCTCTTCCCGGGGTTGTTTTCCAACAACAGCCTTGTCCGAGGTCAATGTTGGATGAAGGAAGCCGAAAGAAGATAAGATTGCGATTGTTTGGTCTTGGGGCGAGTAGCCGCATTCCGATTTTCACGGCTACTCTCTTTGTCCATTCTGGTCTCCAAATCCATCAATTTTTCTTTGCAAAGCAGTGAGCTTCTCTGTAATATTATCCATATTGCGGTTAATAGTCTCAGTCTCAGTGCTGACCACTCTGCCCACTGCTTCAATCATGACAGGCAGCCTTGTGAGGCTTTTGACAGCTGTTCCCGTTTCCCGAATTCTTCGATAACCCAGGGCAAAGCCTAATCCAATCAGCAGAAATCCTGTTATCGTGGTTCCGAATAGGTAGATGTCTTCAAAGTCCTCCACGGAAAGAGCCGCCAGACACACGACCCGCCACCTTTCCCATGCGTCCATCGTGTAGCCAGCTGCGAACGTTCCGGCAGGACAGCCAGGTTCCCCCGAACCCAAGCTTCTCGTCGAGAAGATGGTGTCAATTGCGTTGAGAGACCAGTTGATCAAATCCATGATTTTTCAGTTTGGAGAGCAGTGCAGAGCGAGTCTCTCAAGTATTAGACAATAGACAAGACGAGACGAGACGAGACGAGAGAGCAAATCAGGGAGGGTAAGGGGAGCAGAGGGAAGAAAAATGCGAGAAGTAAAGTAGAATCCTTTGGAAGTTGAAACATGAAGAAGTTGTTCCTTCATGTTATTTATAAGTTCATCTTTCTTTCGAAGTTCTGATTTCAACACAGACAGTTCTTCATGCATTTCTGTTTTAATTTCAGCTACTTGTCTCCTGAAAGTTGATTTTAATTCCTTCAGCTCTTCTCTGGCTTGGTGAAGTTCCTTTGACATCTGTTCTTTGTTTCTCAGCAGGTATTCAGTCTCTTGTTTTAAAGTCATCATGTCCTTTGTAAGCTGCTCCAAGTGGCTGTTGTCTTTTAGCTTACATTTACATTTACATTTATTCATTTAGCTGACGCTTTTATCCAAAGCGACTTACAATTGCTATATATGTCAGAGGTCGCACGCCTCTGGAGCAACTAGGGGTTAAGTGTCTTGCTCAGGGACACATTGGTGTCTCACAGTGGATTCAAACCCGGGTCTCTCACACCAAAGGCATGTGTCTTATCCACTGCGCCATCACCACCCCTAGCTGGGACATTATTAATTATTTTAGTTCCACCACATCTATTTCCAGGAGTGAAAATGTCTCTTTCATTTTTGACAAGGGAGACTGAATTAAAGCTGTTGTAGTTGTTTTCTTCTTTTGGATGTCTTTTACGGGAGAAGAGGTTATATTTATATCTGTATGATCTCGTATGAGACTTGTATTAAGATGTGTCTGCTGTTTAATTTGTATAAAGTCAGCTGTAAATGCTTGGAGGGCAGGCTCCAAGCCTTGGATCATGACAGTGCCGTTGTGGTATAAGTTCAGAGATAAATTCTTGATTCCTCATTTCCTTCAGCATCTTCAAATACCAGGATCTGTCTGCCTTTGCAGATGCCTCTTTTTGTGGTGACGGTGAAGTGTTGGCAGAAAGCAGTATGCCATAAGGAGCTGTTTTCAGTGTAGAAGAGCAGGTTGGTCATAGTCAGCAAACAGTGTTTCAGGATGGTCCTTTATCTGTTTCTGCCTGTGGAGCTGTTAGAATGTTCAGAGCTCCTCTGAGGATACATGAAGGGGCGGGGCTTGCATGCTGCAGTGGCCATCGCTGGTTTTAGAATGTAAACAAATAACTGAAAATAACTCTCTTTGTTTGTTTTTGAGAGTTCCTCTGCGAACTATATACAAATATTGATCAAAATGTCCCCAATATTAAAATATTGATCAAAATCTGTGCATAAACAGTAAAACAAGACCAAAATGACAATCCTCATTGACACTGACGTATAAAAAAACCTACAAAAATATTCCTCCTGAAGTGAATATCGCTAGGAAAGGAACTGCTCATGATCCTAAGCATACCACCTCATCAGTGAAGCATGGTGGTGGTAGTGTCATGGCGTGGGCATGTATGGCTGCCAGTGGAACTGGTTCTCTTGTATTTATTGATGATGTGACTGCTGACAAAAGCAGCAGGATGAATTCTGAAGTGTTTCGGGCAATATTATCTGCTCATATTCAGCCAAATGCTTCAGAACTCACTGGACGGCGCTTCACAGTGCAGATGGACAATGACCCAAAGCATACTGCAAAAGCAACCAAAGAGTTTTTGAAGGGAAAGAAGTGGACTGTTATGCAATGGCCAAGTCAGTCACCTGACCTGAATCCGATTGAGCATGCATTTCACTTGCTGAAGACAAAACTGAAGGGAAAATGCACCAAGAACAAGCAGGAACTGAAGACGGTTGCAGTAGAGGCCTGGCAGAGCATCCCCAGGGATGAAACCCAGCGTCTGGTGATGTCTATGCGTTCCAGACTTCAGGCTGTAATTGACTGCAAAGGATTTGCAACCAAGTATTAAAGTGAAAGTTTGATTTATGATTATTATTCTGTCCCATTACTTTTGGTCCCTTAACAAGTGGGAGGCACATATGCAAACTGTTGTAATTCCTACACCGTTCACCTGATTTGGATGTAAATACCCTCAAATTAAAGCTGTCAGTCTGCAGTTAAAGCACATCTTGTTCGTTTCATTTGAAATCCATTGTGGTGGTGTATAGAGCCAAAAATGTTAGAATTGTGTCGATGTCCCAATATTTATGGACCTGACTGTATATATTGAACAGTGTAGGACTTAAGCTGCAGCCCTGTCTCACTCCACGACACTGAGGGAGGAATTATGTGTGTTTTTTACCAATCTTAACAGCAAATTTGTTGTTTTTGTACATTGATTTGATGATGTCATATGTTTTTCCTCCGATGCCGCACTGGATTAATTGAAGAAAAAGACCTTCATGCCAAATGGAGTCAAAAGCTTTTTGAAGTCAATAAAGCATGAGAAGATTGTGCTTTTGTTTTGGTTGATTTGCTTATGGATTAAGGTATGGAGAGTGTATATATGGTCTGATGTGCAACACTTGCTCAGGACATTTCTGTCTCTAAGAATAGGGGCTAGTCTGCTGTTTAGGATGTTGCAGAAGAGTTGACCTAGGTTGCTGTTTACACATATGCCACGGTAGTTATTGGGGTCAAATCTGTCTCTGTTTTTATGGATTGGGGTGATTAGGCCTTTGTTCCAAATGTTGGGGAATAAACCTGAACTAAGGATGATATTGAAGAGCTTGAGGATGGCTAATCTGAATTTGTGCTCCGTGTATTTGATCATTTCATTTAGGATGCCATCGACACCACAGGCTTTTTGGGTTTTCAGGGTTTGTATTTTGTCTAATAGTTCAGCTCGTGTAATTGGGGAGTCTAAAGGCTTCTGGTAGTCTTTGATGGTCGACTCTAAAACCCTTAGTTTTTCACACATTGCATGTTGTTCCTGGTTGTTTTCTATATTACTAAAAAGGTTGGAGAAGTGGTTTATCCACACATCTCCATTCTGGATGGCTAGTTCTTGATGGTAAGATGTGTTTAGTGTATTCCAATGTTTCCAGAAGTGGTTGGATTCTAAGGATTCTAAGGATTGACTTTTTGTGTTTTGCTCTTATTTCTTTCTTACAGTATTCCTATATTGTTTAAGTTTTTCATGATAGAGATGACGGATGTTCTCATTGTCATCATCTCTGTGTTTCTGGTTTGATAGGATTCTTACTTCTTTCCTAAGTCTTTTGCAGTCATTGTCAAACCATTTCTCAGTGGCATGTGGTCTTTTTGCTTTTCTTTTTGTGGTTTATAAATGTGATAATGTTGCTGAGACCTCAAATATTCTGTTCAGCTTGTCTACTGCTAGGTTTGTACCTTCACTGTTGTGCAGGAAAGGAGTGGAGAGGAATTGATCTAATAGGATTTGAATTTTTGTTTGACCAGTTGTACTTAGATATGTATCTTTACTGTTTTGTTTCCATCTATACGTGTTTCTCAGTGAGTGGAGCTGGGTTTGTTTAGATGTTGCTCTGGTTAAGTAGAGGGTTACTATGGGTTTAGTGGGTTTAGTTGGCTGACTGTGAACGCTCTGAGGGAATTTGGGTTAAGAAAATAGTCTGTAAGAAAATAGTGGACTGTACTGCTACCAAAAGGAGAGCTGTAGGTGTATCTACCGTAGGAATCTCCTCTTAGTCTGCCATTGACTATGTACCTAGTGTGCGACACAGATGAAGATGTGTTCCGCTTTTGTTTGTTGTTTTATCATAATTGTGTCTTCGTGTGTGTATAGGTGGGGGGAGGACGTCACCTCCAGGCAGGTGTTTGTCCCCCTGAGAGTTAAGTGAGTCCAGTTCTTCACCTGTTCTGGCATTTAGGTCTCCACAGACCAGTACGCTTCCCTGTGACTCTATCTCTCTCTCTCTCTCTCTCTCTCTCTCTCTCTCTCCCTCTCTATCTCTCTATTTCTCTCTCTCTCTATCTCTCTATTTCTCTCTCTCTCTCTCTCTCTCTCTCTCTCTATTTCTCTCTCTCTCTCTCTCTCTCTCGTTACCGGAGAACAATGCATCCGGCGGAGTGATGTCATAAGAATCAAACTGATGAAATTGATATGTATACATCATCTGAATCTGAATAAATAATCTTTCCATTGATGTATGGTTTGTTATGATAGGACAATATTTGTCTGAGATACAACTATTTGAAAATCTGGAATCTGAGGGAGCAAAAAAATCTAAATATTGAGAAAATCTCCTTTAAAGTTGTTCAAATGAAGTTCTTAGCAATGCATATTACTAATCAATAATGAAGTTTTGATATATTTACGGTAGGAAATTTACTAAATATCTTCATGGAACATGATCTTAATATCCTAATGATTTAAACATTTAAATTAATCTCATATGAATATGTTATTTCTAAAATGATTATACAAATTCTTCTTTGATTAGGAATAAATATGTTTTTCATTATCTCTGTAATTTCATTATTCAAATGAATATTAAAATTATAATTAAAAATATATTAAAACTAATAATAAAACTATACACACACTACATATTGTTCTTTGAGTGGACATTCAGTTACACTTTATTTTAAGGTGTCCTTGTTACAGTGTAATTATACATTTAAGTACTGAGTAATATTAATTAACTACATGCACTTGGTTTGGGTTTGGGTTACTTGCATGTACTTATGCATAAATCATTGTTATTAAAATAATTAATGTGACAAGGACACTTTAAAATAAAATGTTAGTGCACATTCTTGTGTGATAAAAATTGAAAAATATATAACATACAAACTTAAACAATTACACATACTTAAATTAACGATACTTAAAATATCCTCACACTGAAATAATAGTGCTGTGGCAGAGTTATACAGTCCTGCTAATAATGTTTACCGAGCTGATCAAACGAGTGTGTGTGTCTCTCTGTGTGTGCGTGTGTGTGTGTATGTGTGTGTTCTCTTCTATTGGAAATGAAGAATTGTATAAACTTGTTAAATCATCAAAACCAACAACCTGTATTTTAGACCCTGTTCCATCTAAGCTCCTAAAAGAGGTGCTTCCTGAAGTAATAGATCCTCTTCTGAATATTATTAACTCATCATTGTTATTAGGATATGTCCCAAAAACATTCAAACTGGCTGTTATTAAGCCTTTCATTAAAAAAAATACAACTTGACCCCAAAGAATTAATTAATTACAGACCAATCTCGAATCTCCCTTTTCTGTCAAAGATATTAGAAAAGGTAGTATCATCACAACTATGTTCCTTCTTAGAGAAAATTATATATGTGAGGATTTCCAGTCAGGTTTTAGACCATATCATAGTACTGAGACTGCTCTTATTAGAGTTACAAACAACCTGCTTTTATCATCTGATCGTGGCTGTATCTCTCTATTAGTGCTACTGGATCTTAGCGCTGCGTTTGGCACTATTGACCACAACATTCTTTTAAATAGACGAGAAAATTATGTTGGCATTAGAGGAAGTGCACTGGCATGGTTCAAATCGTACTTATCTGACCGTCATCAATTTTGTGGCAGTAAATGAAGAGGTATCATACCAATCACAAGTGCAGTATGGAGTACCTCAAGGCTCAGTACTAGGGCCGTTACTTTTCACGCTTTACATGTTACCCTTGGGAGATATCATTAGGAAACATGGTGTTAGCTTTCACTGTTATGCTGATGAGACCCAGCTCTATATTTCTTTGCGACCTGATGAAATTTACCAATTTGCAAAACTAATGGAATGTAAAACTGCATTTTTCCAGCTTAAAAACATATCTAAATTACGACCTATGCTCTCAGTGTCAAATGCAGAAACATTAATTCATGCATTCATGACCTCGAGGCTAGATTATTGTAATGCTTTATTGGGTGGTTGCTCTGCACGTTTAATAAACAAACTCCAGCTGGTTCAAAATGCAGCAGCTAGAGTTCTTACTAGAACCAGGAAGTATGACCACATTAGTCCGGTTCTGTCAACACTGCACTGGCTCCCTATTAAACATCGGATACATTTTAAGATCTTGCTAATTACCTATAAAGCCCTGAATGGTTTGGCACCTCAGTATTTGAGCGAGCTCTTATCACATTATAGTCCTCCACGTCTGCTGCGATCTCAAAACTCTGGCCATTTGATAATACCTAGAATATCAAAATCAACTGCAGGCGGCAGATCGTTTTCCTATTTAGCACCCAAACTCTGGAACAATCTACCTAACACTGTTCGGGAAGCAGACACACTCTGTCAGTTTAAATCTAGATTAAAGACCCATCTCTTTAACCTGGTTTACACATAATACACTATCACATTTCTATAATTCAAATCCGTTAAAGGATCGTTAGGCTGCATTAATTAGGTCAACCGGAACCGGGAACACTTCCCAAAACACCTGATGTACTTGTTACATTGTTAGAAGAATGGCATCTACGCTAATATTAGTCTGTTTCTTTCTTATTCCGAGGTCACCATAGCCACCCAGATCCAGACTGTATCCAGATCAGATGGTGGATCAGCACCTAGAGATGACCTCTACAGCAGGACACCTAGATGACCCCAGAGACTGATCCCCAGTGAAGACCCTGTCTCCAAGACGGCCATCGGGACAAGACCACAGGAACCAGATGAGTCCTTTGCACAATCTGATTCTGCTTTAGTCTAGATTTAAACTGCTGATTTTGTCTGGCCAGAGGAGAATGACACTATTTCAACAAACTATTTCCCGTCTAAATACTGTAAAGCTGATATAAAGCCACCCAGCTCTATATCAAGCCGATGTAAAGCTGCTTTGACACAATTTGTATTGTTAAAAGCTCTATACAAATAATATTGACTTGACTTGTGTGAGTGTGTGTGTGTGTGTGTGTGTGTTGTTTGTCTGTTGTTCAGCAGATGTGATCTAACAGATAATTTTTCTCTCATCAATATGAAGATTAAAATCTGTTGACCTCTTTTCCTCTAATCTCTTTCTCATTGTCTCCTTCACTAACGGACTGCTGTGTAATTAACCGAGCGTCTCATTAAAGACTGTGTGTGTGTGTGTGTGTGTGTGTTACTCACCGGCCGTCTGTCTGTCTCTGTGTGCAGATCATCATCATCATCATCATCGTCATGCGTCTGTCCGTCAGGATCATGTGAGATTCACACTCAAACTCCTCTAGATTTTCTCAGGATCTGTGTTTCCCTCCTCATTCTGTCTGTGCAGGAACAATGATCATTTCCTTTCGCACACACACACTCACACACACACACACACACACACACACACATGCTGCATCACTCCATTAAATCAGAACAGTCACTGATGATCTCATATCAAACACAATGTGTGTGTGTGTGTGAGCAGTAAGTCAGAGCTGCTTCCTGTTTTTGCACTAGGACTAAGAGAGAGAGTGTACAGGACACACACAATAATAATAATAAATACACACACACACACACACACCCATACTCTCAGATATGAGGTTAGAAAACAGGAAATATGAACAATAGACCGGCAAAGCCAAACCTGAGTGAGTGTGTGTGTGTGCATGTTTATGTGGTTTATGAGGACACAAATGTGTATAATGACATGGGTATGACAGAGGTATTACAATATGAAGGTGGTTTATGAGGACACTGCCTATGTCCCCGTAATTCAAAAGGCTTAAAAAACATACTAAATGGTGTTTTTTTGAAAATCTAAAAATGCACAAAGTCTCCTGTGAGGGCTAAGTTTAGGTGTAGGGTTGGTGTAGGGCAATAGCACACACAGTTTGTTCAGTATAAAAACCATTACGCCTATGGAGAGTCCCAATAAACCACAAAAACCAACATGTCAGGGATGAGGTGAGCGCTAACATGGTGCTAACCGAACTCGCCACCAATCATGTGACCCCTCAGGACAGCGGCGCGGCGACTCTACACGCCGAGCCGATCAAAAACGGCCTGCAGTCGCGAGTCGAGACGCAGAAACTGAGCAAGCGGCGCTACACCGTGAGCTCAGGCTTCAAACACCCGAGTCTCGGTAAACGCCGACGCCGCGCAAACTCCGAAAGCGACCCAGTTCTGCCTTCCAACTTCCTGCTGGGCGGGAACATCTTCGACCCGCTGAATCTCAACAGCCTATTGGACGAGGAGGTCAGTAAGGTGACTACGCCCAGACGCCCAGATCCTCGCCGCTTCCCAGGAAAAGCAGAGATCCGGTGGAGATCCTGATTCCTAAAGACATCACTGACCCTCTGAATCTGAGCGGACGCGGCGGAGACTCAGCGGCGGGCGTCTTGGTGTCGCCCTTGAAGAGCCGGCGCTGACATCGCAACCGACACCATCCGGGACCAACCGCTGAGCTTTCGGATGACGAGAGGTCAAAGGTTAACGACGGGTTGGGCGTGTCCGTTATTTCGGACAAGCCTGCTGAGGAGTTGCCACGTTCTTACGAACTCAACACGTCAATCAACTGCCGTGACGAAGTGGTGCCGCCCATTCTCCCACGGCGACGGTCACACCCCTCCTCATTAAGCTCCGCCCCCCAGGCACAGCCATCTAAACACAGGAAGCGCAGACGAACCAACAGCCGTTCGGACCGCCTGTCCATCACACCGACTAAACAGACAGTCGTGCACAGCCAGGCGTTTCACACTCCTGTTGTGGGCGGAGTCAGCGGAGAAAGCCCCGCACAAGACGCCCCGCACGTTCCAGTACGGTAGCTACAGCCGTTACTATGGTTACCGCACGCCGTCGCTGAGCACAGACCCGCGCTTGGCCGTGTTTAGACCCGAGTGGTTCCGTGGGAAGAAGGTCCTGGATGTGGGCTGCAGCACGGGTCATGTGACCCTCGCCATCGCCGGGCACTGGAGCCCTGAGCACGTGCTGGGCATCGACATCGATGGAGCGCTGGTGCGCATCGCCCGGCAGAACCTGCGCTACTTCATGTCCGAGATGCCTGGGTTGAGCGGCAGGCTGTCGGGTGAGGGGTCAGAAGACAGAGGTCAGATGGGGTTGGCACCTCTGATGGGCCTGGAGCTGGAGCAGGGTCAGGCGTTACGCAGGTTTCCCATGTCCTTCATGCGCTGCCGCGGACCCATCGCTGCTCCTCCCATAATGCCTCACACCCCCGGCCTGTTCCCCTGCAACATCTACTTCCTGAAGGTAATGTGTGTGTGTGTGTGTGTACGTGTGTGTGTGTACGTGTGTCTGTCTGTCTGTCTGTCTGAGGGTCAGAGGTCATGAGGTCAGACACAAGTCAAGTCACATGTATTTCTAGAGTGCTTTATTGAAGACAGAGACTGACAGAGATTGATTTAACGCAGCTTCACAGAGATAAACAGGAAAATAATAACATCAATATTGCAGAATTCATCCAATATGAAGCAGCTCTACAGAAGACAGTAGCGTGGTTCTTCATCTGAACAGCATTTTAATGTTATATTGATGGTGATTTCTTGACAGGACAGTGCAGCAGTGGAGGATTGTCTTAAACAAATGTAGTTTATTTTTAATCAGCCTTGTTTGTTTTCGTGTTCTTATGCATTGCTCAGTTTATAATGTGTTCAGGGGTTGGCTGTTTTAGCAGAGCTCTTAAAGGGACAGTTGACTGAAAATGATCACCCAAACCTATGGAGCGAATTTTGTGCCAATATTCATCAAACAAATCCAGTGTTATCAAATAAACACAATCTGCTTTTCAAAGAAAAACTCGACTTTCAAACAAACGCATAGTGATTTGAAAATACAAAACTCTATGTGAGAGAAAATGCAGAGGTATGGACAAATATATGTATTGTGTGTTACAACTGTGAGACTCATTTGCCTTTTTATGGGGAAACTTGGCTTGATTTTCTCACAAATGCGACAGGCTGATTTTCTCACAAATGCGACAGGCTGATTTTCTCACAAATGCGACAGGCTGATTTTCTCACACGAGTGCAATTGAGCAACTTTCTTTTCCAAAAACAGCAGATGGTGCTGTTGGTCAATTTACGCTCGTCTCCCGAGACCTGAAACACCTCTTTACCTTTTCAGACCAATATGAGTTTCTGTCTTACTAGATCTATAATTAACCATTCAGATGTGTTCACAAAGCGACCCTGCTACAGTGTCAGTGAAATTCACAACAAGTCTGTAAAGTTGTTAACATGATTGATTAGTTAAAAATCAGGAGTGACCTGGATAAACATTTAACTAGTCTGTCTTTCCCTATAAAAACTGATCCATTCTCCGTACCTCTTATCCTCTGTTGGATCGCGGGAATAGAATATGCATATATATTGATACAATTGTTCAACATTCAAAACAATGCAGGGGTATAACTATATCATGTCACAATATATTGTAATACTAAAATGCAAATGTATAGTGGATAGCAACAATATTGTGTACCAAAAATGAAAGCATTTTGAATGTTATTTTTACGTTAGGTCAAGTAAGATTTATTGTCTTTCTTCTACGGTATATATGTTGAAACACAGCCTACAGTGGAGAGAAATGCTGTAGCTACCTCTGCAGTAAAAGTTTAAACCAGTATAAAACTACACATAGACAACCTACTGAGAGGAGTAAGCTAAACTAATTATACAAATAGACTACTATAATCAAACTAGTTTAAGTTCAGGTGAGCTGTATTGTGATTCAGCTATATAAATGTACCAAAATATAATCTAAACATTAATATCCCTTATGAAAATTAGCCATGGTTTTACTAAATAAATACCATGGTATTTGTAGTAAAGCTGCCTAAATCTGGACTGAAGCAGTAGGACATCCGGGAACTTCTGGACTACTCGTCTATGAATACTGAGGTTTATATTCACACGGTAGCTTTGAGGTGGCCGTCACTAGAGGAGTGTGTAGTGACTGAAGTTAAAGTCAGCTTTATTTATATAACGCTCTTAATACAGATCGTGTCAAAGCACTTAACAGTATCAGATTGGAGGATAGAGGGTCAGTAATGCATAATAATATTAAACACTCAATTTTCAGTTAAAGGCATTTCATTATTGAGTTCAGAGATGTCATGTCTAGCTCAGTTTAGTTTAAACAGTATCTGTGAAATCATTAACTAATACATACACATAACTAATTTGATTGTTTGCTTTTAAAAGCGTGAGCAGCGCATCTTTCTGAGTTGATTTGTTTCAGTAACTCATGAGGCTTGTGTTGATAGACACTGGCTTATCATAGTATAACTTTTCATTAGTTTCATTTGTATAACTTTAGATTTTGGTTATTTTACAATATTTATTGTGATTTCTAAACGGAATTATTGTTTACTTGAGCGTAAAAAGAGTTTTTGGTTGTTTTATTTTATTGCCATCTTGTCTTTGTATATCTTCCTGTTTTGTCATCTGCGGGAAGAGATGTTATCGTTACAAGGTTTATTTATAAGCTTTTCCAAAATTTCTAATAAAAAAACTAGAATAAGAACAGGTGGAATAAGAAGAATGTGTTACCGATCAAAATAAATCGATATTAACTAAATTAGTTTCCACTACAAAGGTGGCGCAGAAGAACACAAAAGTGGCATGTAGGTAAATTTAGACATTTACAGAGGCTCAGAGGTCAAATTCATAACAATCTTGTGAAAATATAACATTTTGAATATAGAACTATTGCTTGATTGAAATTACATTTTAAAAATAAAAATAAAACTGCCAGTAGGTGGCGGCAAGTCATCATTTTATCACTGAATCATTCCTTCAGTTGATTCGTTTGAACGGCAGATTCATTCAGGAACGAAGCAAATGACTGGCTGCATCCGAAACCGCCTACTTCTCTAAGTAGGGGAAAGCAGTAGGTGAGCGAATAAGTGTCCGAAACCTCAGTATTCATAGACGAGTAGTCGAGAAGTTCCCGGATGTCCTACTGCTTCAGTCCAGATTCTTGAGTGTTCATCCGATGCACACTTTTCTATCCCAGAAGCCCCCGCGAGAGGATCCGTCATCATCACGTGACGGAGATCAGCAACGCGGGTGTTACAAATGTGAGTATTATCGATCAAAAACACGGTTACATGTGTTAAAATCGCATTTCTTGAGCTACTGTATAGTAAACTGTTGATTTGCTGAAGGTGTAGATGCTAGACAGTGATGTTACAGTATATTTGTATAGCTCCAGTAAACACAAAGTACATTTACATAAACCTTAAACATCTTAAAGACCATTAAATGTCTATTTAATAAGAGACAGGAACATATTCTAAAACAATATTCAAAGGCTCTCAGTGAGCTGAAAACCTCTCAGTTACTGAAATGAATAAAAAATGATTTTAAATCTTAAGGTTTATTTTATTTTAATGATTGTAATGTCGAACGAAGCTGTTCCAGCGCTTTTCTGATTCTTGATTTCTGTGCATTTGCTGCAGAGCTTTTGTGCTAGAGCAGCTGACCGCGGGATTTCTGGGAAAAACACAAATATAAAGAACTCATTTTGTTACTTCTAATACAGAAATCAAATGACATTGTGCTGTTAAAATGACTGCTTGTGTATGATGTTTGTGCATCTGTGTATGATCTGAAATGTGTGCAGTGAGGATGGAGAAGTCCACAGCAGCATCCTGGAAATGATCCAGAGCCATGAATGAGACGCTCCATCACTCCACCTGCCCTTACTGCCTCATCTGGACCGGATGCTGCTGTGGACTCTTCATCCTCAGTGACCCCAGAGCCAGCGACAGCATCCAGAGAAAGACCCAAAGACATGGAGGATGTGATGTTATTCAGGTGTGTCCTGCTGGTTTCTGTTCATACAACATCAGTCAATGGAGCACGAGTTTCAGAAGCATCGTCAAATAATTCCACGAAGAATCTGAAAGTTAGGCTCCATTGACTGATATTGTATGAACAGAAACCAGCAAGACACACGCACACACGCACACACACAGACACAGACACAGACACAGACACAGACACAGACACAGACACACACACAGACACACACACAGACACAGACACAGACACACACACAGACACAGACACAGACACAGACACACACACAGACACAGACACAGACACAAACACACACACACACACACACACACACACACAGACACAGACACAAACACACACACACACACAGACACAAACACACAGACACACACAAACACACACACACACACACACACAGACACAGACACAAACACACACACACAGACACAAACACACACACACAGACACAAACACACACACACACACACACACACAGACACAAACACACACACACACACACACAGACACACAGACACAAACACACACACACAGACACAAACACACACACACACACACACAGACACAAACACACACACACACACACACACACACACACACACACACACACACACACACACACACAGACACAAACACACACACACACACACAAACACACACACACAGACACAAACACACACACACACACACACACAAACACACACACACACACAGACACAAACACACACACACAGACACAAACACACACACACACACACAAACACACACACACACACACACACACAGACACACACACACACAAACACACACACACACACACAGACACAACGATTGATTGCGTGTGGATGTGTGTAAATAACGACTGAATGTATATGTTTGGGTGAACTAACCCTTTAAAGCTCCAAATAGAAATTGTATGAAATATATGTAAGCATTTATATTATAGAAGTACTTTGAAGAAAGAAACGAGCAGCTTTGTTGAGCGTTTGTGCCCAAGGCACACAAAAAGCATTTACATTAATTATTTTTTACATTTAATGTTTTGTAAATGTACAGTGATGCATTTGGCAGCTATATTTCCCCTCATGCGTTCTCCTGCTCTTGCTTCAATATTGTGTGGTACAGCGGTGTCATCATGGTCTTCCTCATCCTCTCTGTGCACTCAACGACAGCCTCGATGTCCCTTTCTCTTCCATGATCAGATTCAGTCTGACTGCAGCAGTGAGGGACGTGATGGACGGCAGAGACAGGTGAAGCTGGACACGGTGGTCTTCATCAGAATAAAGCTGCAGAACTGGCTCAGCTGTGTTGTGTTGAGATGCAGTAGATGTGGGTCACTGCCTGTAAATACAGGATTGAAGCTTTTTCATGTTGTTGACTGGTTTATTTATTGTCATGGTTACTTTTATTTACATTTTACTCATTTGTTCATGTTTCCTGTTGTCAGTAAATAAAATATAATTGTTTCATTATCATATGCATTAATTAATTACCTGACTGAAGATTGAGATGTATTCACCTCGGCTGCATTTGTCTAGTGTACAGTCATGCATAGCTAAAATATAATGAATTATTGGTCAGCATTTATCATTATTATTGTTCATAAGTGTTGGGCAACCAATGCATTCTGAAGGAATCTTAATTTCTAAGTAGTACTACTACATTATTGGAGTAAAATCAACAATCCTCTCCAAAGGTAAGATCTTTGAGCAGCTGATGGACACAGAAATGACAAACATGGAGGAAAACATACTCGGTAGGGCTGTGGATTTATTGATGCTTTGAGATGTTTGTGCGCCTGTCACTCTTATTTTATTTGTATTATTAGTTATTATTACTGCAGAACATACAAGCTCAGGGAAAGATGGTAGCTTTAACAATGAACAATCATAATGACACAAAAACAACTAGAATTGGTTTACGTACATCATAGTATGAGATTATATACACAGGGACAACAAGAATAAATATCTGAATAATCATAAAATTAATATAATCATAATGCATTAAAATAGTTTTTGTTATTTATAAGCCTCAGGGATGAAACCAGAGGGACATTCAACAAGAAAAAGAGGAAAACAAAGGAGATTAAAGCCAGTTTTGCATGTGGATGAACGATTTTGGTTTTTCGTAATAAAGAATAATATCTTTAAGGGTTAAACTGTAGAGTTATATTAGTTGAGTTAAAAATATAAAAACTTAAATCAACCCCAAATTTGTTGGTTATACTACAATCATAAGAGCAGCTGTTTCTTCAACAAGACCAAAAATGAGCAAATTTCATCAGCATCAGAATATTTACAGATACATGAATTAAACCTGTCGCTCATATCTTGTGTTTTTGCGCTTGTTATAACGTCATAGATCACATGATGACGTCACCATGGCGGATCTCATTCATACTCAGCGAGATCTGGCTGTAGAGTACGTACTCTTTTAGCGCTCGTTAAGTGAGTACTTCTTGAAAATAAGTAGCTACTCGTTGAGTATGCGGTTTCGGATGCAGCCAGTGTCTTTATGAATGAGTATTTGAATCATTGACTCACTAGATTCATTCATAAATCAAACAGTGCTGTGTTTGAAAGGAGATGCGCAGCGGCTCAGCTGTGACTGTTTGAAACTATTTTAAATATATTTTGAATAATATTTGAAATAGTTTTGATAGTCGCACGCAGTACTTTTCAGTCGCACTGTATATGGCTATGTGTCCTGATATTTTCTCTTTTTTAAATGTATGTTTGGCATACCTGCTAAAACTGATGCTGGCTCTCCATTAGTGCAGGGTTTCCCAAAGTGTGTTTCGCAGACCCCTGCAGGGGGCTCGTGAGTTCGCTCAGGGTATGCCTAGTTTATACCGTTAGTGAATTAAAAACATTTATTAAAACGTTTTTGCAAATAAATGTTACAGGTTTATACAACTGTCATGTAAATGTAAAATATTTTTGGAAAACCCTGTATTTAAAAAATTATTGTGGAAAATAAATGTAAATTAAATTGATGTGAATTTTTATAATTTTCTGAGTGTAATAATAACTATAGCTATATAAATATTACTGAAATTTAAAACCGATAAAAATAAATGTTTTTAAAGTTTTTATATACTGTATCATTAACTGTTCATTTTCTATGCATCTGCATCTCTTCCAGCAAAATAATATATATATATAAAAAGAACTGAAAAATATTTGAAAGGTCTAGTCATTATCTTAATCACTTGGTGCCCCCTATTGGCTGTTGCCCAATCCCTCTGTGGATGATCTGGCCTGTGTAAATGACTCGCTCAATTGAATCGGTTCGTCTGTTCCTCCGCTTTTCGAGTCTTTAGTGTCTTCAGTCTTCATCAAACGAGCTGCAGATCAAAATACATGTGAGATGGAAACATTGTGCTTTATGATGGAGTTTGTAGCTTAATTCACTAGATTTGGAATAGTTTGAGCTGCAGTTCAATAGAAATCAGCAGTCTCTCATACCATTGAAGTCAATGTAAGATTTATCAGTATATATTGTAATAAATGTTAGAGACATGATTGTTGTATGTGGTTTTATTAGAGTGATAGTCAATGTAAAAAGGCCTTGACTGACTTCTTCACTACCTGTCATCAAATTGAGTGAATATAATTTCACACATATGTTTTATTTTCAGCTGTGTGCCAGAAAGAGGAATGGAAATGGAATCATAATAATAATAATAATAATTAATACTGGGATTTAAGTTATTTAGTCACATTTGTCAAACACGAAACACAGCAAAATGAGCATATTCACAACATCACACGACTTCAAACGTCTCATTGAAAAATAAGTGATTTTGTTAAATGTTTTAGAGTTTTTTTTAAATATGATGTTGTTTGGCTCATGCATTCTTCTAAATATCTTCTGTCATGTTCCACAGGTTTGGATTATTCCTTTAAGCAAAGACAGAAAGATTGAACATGACCTTAAATAAGAGCCAGAATTGACTGAGATGGTGTGTGTGTCTCAAACATGAGGAGTTTCTTTCACGGATCTCTGGGATGTTTGTGCTTTCACTCTGTTCGTATGGAAGCCCATTCCTGCTGAAAACAACTATAGAAGCATCACAGAAATTCTGCTACCATTCAAAACCATCAACTTTTAACATTAAAACCATTACAAATGATTTCCTGTAGTGTGCTTTGGGACATATTCCATTAGTATTCAGTGCTTTTACCACGGAGTGCATTACTGTTTCCATTAAACCCAGTGCAATTATTACCAGTCAAACCATTACTAATATCATGATGGGGTCTATTGCTTTTTTCAGCAGGGATGTAAGAATAAAATCATGCCATAATAGCCCACTAAATCATAATTATGAGATAAAAAGTCTAAACTATGGCTTAAAAATGACTTTAAATGTCGAAATTCTGACAGTCATAATTATGAGATTAGAAATTCATTAAAAATTTGATAAAAATAGTCATTTTTGGCCTTTTTTTGTTATAAGTTCGACTTTGCATGTCATCTTTTTATCTTATAATTATAATTTTCTATCAACTTATTATGTTATAATTTTTTTTGTAATATAATTTTGACTTTGTCATAATTTTGACTTTTTGTATCAGAATAGTAATAGTAATAGAATAACTTGATTGTCCACCTGAGTGGAAATTATCTTTGGCTCACCAACACAACAAGATTAATAACAGCATACATAAGATAAAAGCACAATAACTCGTCACGTTACACACATAACATAAAAGAAAATAAAAAGATACAGTTCAAGCCTTACACACTGCTTGATTACAGAGTTGCTGAATTAATGATTTTAATTGCATTGGGGATTAAACACATTTTATCAGCGAGAGGAGCTCTGTAATGTCTTCAAGAGCTCAAACTGGCTGAAGAGAGGATGAGAGACATCTGCAACAACAACTCTCGCCGTGCCTTTCTTCTTTCTACATAAAGTGTGTTAACTGATTCTGAGGCCTGCCAATTATTTTATTTGCCGAGGATACAATTCTGGAAAGTTTGTTCTTGAGTCTGCAATTTAGATGCTGGTACCAGACAGAAAGATGAAAGGTTAAAACACTTTCAACAATGGATTTATACACGAGTTCCCAGATGTGTTTCCTAACGGCACGGAGCTGTCTGAGAGCATCTTTTATCATGTACTCTGAATTATCAGCTCAACTGAGAATACAAAACTGAGCCCAGATACTTCAAATGATCCACAGGCTCTCAGGCGAAACACACGTCACATCTCGTTACACATAATTAATTCTTTAGTCTTGGCAACACTGATTGGCTAGAGCAACCCTCCAGGAGCTGTAATGAGGGTCAGGTGGGTCAGACTCAGGTGGGTCAGGAGGGTCAGGTGGGTCAGGAGGGTCAGGTGGGTCAGGTGGGTCAGACTCAGGTGGGTCAGACTCAGGTGGGTCAGGAGGGTCAGGTGGGTCAGACTCAGGTGGGTCAGGAGGGTCAGGTGGGTCAGGAGGGTCAGGTGGGTCAGGTGGGTCAGACTCAGGTGGGTCAGACTCAGGTGGGTCAGGAGGGTCAGGTGGGTCAGGAGGGTCAGGAGGGTCAGGTGGGTCAGGTGGGTCAGACTCAGGTGGGTCAGACTCAGGTGGGTCAGGAGGGTCAGGTGGGTCAGACTCAGGTGGGTCAGGAGGGTCAGGTGGGTCAGGAGGGTCAGGTGGGTCAGGTGGGTCAGACTCAGGTGGGTCAGACTCAGGTGGGTCAGGAGGGTCAGGTGGGTCAGACTCAGGTGGGTCAGGAGGGTCAGGTGGGTCAGACTCAGGTGGGTCAGGAGGGTCAGGTGGGTCAGACTCAGGTGGGTCAGGAGGGTCAGGTGGGTCAGACTCAGGTGGGTCAGGAGGGTCAGGAGGGTCAGGAGGGTCAGGTGGGTCAGGTGGGTCAGATCATGCATGATTTATCTTGTCCAACAGGCCAATCAGGGCCATATCCTCAGCATATTTAAATAGTCTGAAATACTCCTCATTAATTGTAAATTCATTAGTAAAAATAGAAAACAGCACAATTTTGACTTTTTGTATCAGAATTGTAACTTTATGTCATAATTTATACTTCGTACATCACAATTAACACACTTCTGAAATACATAACGAGAAGAAATACATACGTCTGAAGAAGAATCCGTGATCAAATCCCTGCAGAAAGGCACAGAACTGATGTGATTCATGACCAGTGTTTCCATCGCACGCCTCATTTTACATTCAGTCTAATGTTTATTTATTTATTTTTAATTGGAGATTCTTCTATTCTTACTAAAAACTAAACTAGACACACTGCAGCCTTCCTTTGCTTCCTCTCTAAACACAGCACAACTAAACCGATGTGATGGAAACTATATATTGTTTTACTGACTGAACCTTGGGTCAAGATCATATTTCTTCTGGATTCTTCTGTGGAATAAAAGACAAAACAGTTTTGCAACAGGTTGGACTACAGGACTACATTTCCCAGAATTCCCCCTTCTCCTGCAGAAACGAGGGAGGGTCTCTTTAAAACTCGCTCTCGGCGTTTAATTCTCCCAGTGCACGATGTCACCGACACTTAACGCGTGTTTTAATCGTTATTCGGTCGCTAGAGCGGTTATAAGCGTCAGTTTAGCGCCGAGGGCTTGTTTACACATGCGACGGGCGTCTATGACTGCTCGCTGAAGCAGCACGATGGGATTCTCCACAGAAATAAATTGTAATTAAACATAAAAAGTCGTTTTTGTCTTCAGCGGGTTATATTTGTTGAGATCGATGATAGTGATTAGTTTGTGTCGGGTCAGCGCAGGCAGTCCTCTGGATACCTATTTGGCGAGGAGGGGCGGTGACCGAGAGCACATGCCTTCGCTCTGAGCTTCGCCATTGGTGGTTCATGGGGCCTTAGCTTATATCCTGCTTTCTGATTGGCGAGCGCGGCTGTCCGTCAGTGTCGGTCCGCGCTGGCGTATATAAGCGCGCGGGTCTGCTGCCACAGCGCGAGATGGAGCAGCGCGAGCTCACGCACTCGTGAATAACCGAGAGAGCACAATCTGTTTTAATCGTCACGATCTAACAGTACATCTCATATTTACAGTAGTTCAGTACAGGTCTGTATGCGGCTCAGTGAGTGCTTTAGTGTGCAGTGTGAGGTATTTTTGTGTGATATTTCGCGCGCGTATTTACTCACAGCGCGAGAAAGGCAGAAAAACGATCGTTAGTTGTGTGTGTGTGTGTGTGTGTGTGTGTGTGTGTGTGCGCGAGGTAACGTACGTGTGTGTTTCAGGGGCGGGAGGGAGCGTTTGGTTCTCGCATTATTCATGAGCAGTGCGGTTGATCCTCCTAGGGGGCGTGGTTATTAAATTAGCTAGGCGTGGAGTGACGGATGTAACACGTGGGTCACAAACACATTAATGCACCAAAAACTACACTGACTATACTCATGTAAGTATGAAAAGTTAAAATGACTGTAAAGCATATTTTATTGGATTGTACTGTTTTTAATGTAAATAGACAGCTTTTATTCAGAGGTGTTCAGAGCTGATTTATTTAAAAATGTAAAAACTGAATGTATTTTAGAATTGATGTCTAGTCTAGATCTGAAATGTCTTATAACTTTTTGTTAATTGTATAACTTGTGTAATTTATTCTGTTGTGTTTTCTCGCAGTCGTGTTATTAGAGTCTGATGGATGTGCGTCGTGATGTCCGTTCAGAGTGAGCTTCCGGCCGCCAGCGGGGAGAGTTTGCACGCCCGTCCTCCGCCCATCGCCGTCCAGGATGAGGTGAGCGCTAACATGGTGCTAACCGAACTCGCCACCAATCATGTGACCCCTCAGGACAGCGGCGTGGCGACTCTACACGCCGAGCCGATCAAAAACGGCCTGCAGTCGCGAGTCGAGACGCAGAAACTGAGCAAGCGGCGCTACACCGTGAGCTCAGGCTTCAAACACCCGAGTCTCGGTAAACGCCGACGCCGCGCAAACTCCGAAAGCGACCCAGTTCTGCCTTCCAACTTCCTGCTGGGCGGGAACATCTTCGACCCGCTGAATCTCAACAGCCTATTGGACGAGGAGGTCAGTAAGGTGACTAACGCCCAGACGCCCAGATCCTCGCCGCTTCCCAGGAAAAGCAGAGATCCGGTGGAGATCCTGATTCCTAAAGACATCACTGACCCTCTGAATCTGAGCGGACGCGGCGGAGACTCAGCGGCGGGCGTCTTGGTGTCGCCCTTGAAGAGCCGGCGCCGACATCGCAACCGACACCATCCGGGACCAACCGCTGAGCCTTCGGATGACGAGAGGTCAAAGGTTAGCGACGGGTTGGGCGTGTCCGTTATTTCGGACAAGCCTGCTGAGGAGTCGCCACGTTCTTACGAACTCAACACGTCAATCAACTGCCGTGACGAAGTGGTGCCGCCCATTCTCCCACGGCGACGGTCACACCCCTCCTCGTTAAGCTCCGCCCCCCAGGCACAGCCATCTAAACACAGGAAGCGCAGACGAACCAACAGCCGTTCGGACCGCCTGTCCATCACACCGACTAAACAGACAGTCGTGCACAGCCAGGCGTTTCACACTCCTGTTGTGGGCGGAGTCAGCGGAGCTCCACCCACAGGGGCGGAGAAAGCCCCGCACAAGACGCCCCGCACGTTCCAGTACGGTAGCTACAGCCGTTACTATGGTTACCGCACGCCGTCGCTGAGTACAGACCCGCGCTTGGCCGTGTTTAGACCCGAGTGGTTCCGTGGGAAGAAGGTCCTGGATGTGGGCTGCAGCACGGGTCATGTGACCCTCGCCATCGCCGGGCACTGGAGCCCTGAGCACGTGCTGGGCATCGACATCGATGGAGCGCTGGTGCGCATCGCCCGGCAGAACCTGCGCTACTTCATGTCCGAGATGCCTGGGTTGAGCGGCAGGCTGCCGGGTGAGGGGTCAGAAGACAGAGGTCAGATGGGGTTGGCACCTCTGATGGGCCTGGAGCTGGAGCAGGGTCAGGCGTTACGCAGGTTTCCCGTGTCCTTCATGCGCTGCCGCGGACCCATCGCTGCTCCTCCCATAATGCCTCACACCCCCGGCCTGTTCCCCTGCAACATCTACTTCCTGAAGGTAATGTGTGTGTGTGTGTGTGTGTGTGTGTGTGTGAGAGAGAGAGAGAGAGAGTGCATGTGTATGTGTGACTTTATCATGTTGGGGCGGTGTCAGCAGAGCTCATTAGCATTTAAAGAGACATGCACCAAAACGGCTCTCTGTGAACAGCTGTTTTTGACAGGGTAAAAAGGATGTTTTTACACTACCATTGAGAAATTTTAACCAAAGTATGTTATAGACTTTTCATGAAGACCCTAAAGAATCATATCAACTTGTGGAAAATGGGCATCTGATGAACCCTTTAAACCTGCTGAGCTGCTGCTAATGTGTGTGTGTGTGTGTGTGTGTGTGTGTTCAGGGCGACTATGTGCCAGACAGTGACGAGGCGGTGATGTCCCAGTGTGCCGAGTACGATGTCATTCTGTGTCTCAGTTTGACCAAGTGGGTTCATCTGAACTACGGTGACGCTGGAATCCAGAGACTGTTTCACCGCATCTACAGACACCTCTTACCTGGAGGAGTGCTGATCCTCGAACCCCAGCCCTGGATATCCTACAGCCGCCGCAAGAGACTCACGGTAACACACACACACTCAAATACAGACAGACATGCACTCTCGCTCTCACACACACACACACACACACGCACGCACACACACACACACTCAAACACCGAGAGACACACACACACACACACACACACTCACTCACTCAAACACACACTCTCTCTCTCACACATACACACACACACACACTCAAACACAGACAGACTCACACACACACGCGCGCACACACACACTCAAACACAGAGAGACACACACACACACTCAAACACAGACAGACACACACACACTCAAACACAGAGACACACACACACTCACTCAAACACACACTCACACACACATCGGAGCTCCTACAGCTACCGCAAGAGACTGACAGCTGAAATAAAAGTTTGATATAGTGAGAATACGGAGGAAAAAATAGCTCTTTTTTTTATAAATATGAATTTACTGCAGATGTAAATCAGTGATCTGTTTAACAGTTCAGCAGATACTGACATAAACTGATCTAAATATCAGCGGTCGCTCTACATCTCCAGTAATAGGTCTATATCTCCAGTAATAGGGCTACATCTCCAGTAATAGGTCTATAGCTCCAGTAATAGGTCTATATCTCCAGTAATAGGTCTATATCTCCAGTAATAGGTCTATATCTCCAGTAATATGCCTATATCTCCAGTAATATGGCTATATCTCCAGTAATAGGTCTATATCTCCAGTAATAGGTCTATATCTCCAGTAATATGTCTATATATCTCCAGTAATAGGTCTATATCTCCAGTAATAGGTCTATATCTCCAGTAATAGGTCTATATCTCCAGTAATAGGTCTATAGCTCCAGTAATAGGTCTATATCTCCAGTAATAGGTCTATATCTCCAGTAATAGGTCTATAGCTCCAGTAATAGGTCTATATCTCCAGTAATAGGTCTATAGCTCCAGTAATAGGTCTATATCTCCAGTAATAGGTCTATAGCTCCAGTAATAGGTCTATATCTCCAGTAATAGGTCTATATCTCCAGTAATAGGTCTATAGCTCCAGTAATAGGTCTATATCTCCAGTAATAGGTCTATATCTCCAGTAATAGGTCTATAGCTCCAGTAATAGGGTCTATATCTCCAGTAATAGGTCTATAGCTCCAGTAATAGGTCTATAGCTCCAGTAATAGGTCTATAGCTCCAGTAATAGGTCTATATCTCCAGTAATAGGTCTATAGCTCCAGTAATAGGTCTATAGCTCCAGTAATAGGTCTATAGCTCCAGTAATAGGTCTATAGCTCCAGTAATAGGTCTATATCTCCAGTAATATGGCTATATCTCCAGTAATATGTCTATATATCTCCAGTAATAGGTCTATATCTCCAGTAATAGGTCTATATCTCCAGTAATAGGTCTATATCTCCAGTAATAGGTCTATATCTCCAGTAATAGGTCTATAGCTCCAGTAATAGGTCTATAGCTCCAGTAATAGGTCTATAGCTCCAGTAATAGGTCTATAGCTCCAGTAATAGGTCTATAGCTCCAGTAATAGGTCTATAGCTCCAGTAATAGGTCTATATCTCCAGTAATAGGTCTATAGCTCCAGTAATAGGTCTATATCTCCAGTAACAGGTCTATATCTCCAGTAATATGTCTATATCTCCAGTAATATGTCTATAGCTCCAGTAATAGGTCTATAGCTCCAGTAATAGGTCTATAGCTCCAGTAATAGGTCTATAGCTCCAGTAATAGGTCTATATCTCCAGTAATAGGTCTATAGCTCCAGTAATAGGTCTATATCTCCAGTAACAGGTCTATAGCTCCAGTAATATGTCTATAGCTCCAGTAATAGGTCTATAGCTCCAGTAATAGGTCTATAGCTCCAGTAATAGGGTCTATATCTCCAGTAATAGGTCTATATCTCCAGTAATAGGTCTATATCTCCAGTAATATGTCTATATCTCCAGTAATATGTCTATATCTCCAGTAATAGGTCTATATCTCCAGTAATAGGTCTATATCTCCAGTAATAGGTCTATATCTCCAGTAATATGTCTATATATCTCCAGTAATATGTCTATATCTCCAGTAATAGGTCTATATCTCCAGTAATAGGTCTATATCTCCAGTAATAGGTCTATAGCTCCAGTAATAGGTCTATATCTCCAGTAATAGGTCTATATCTCCAGTAATAGGTCTATAGCTCCAGTAATAGGGCTATAGCTCCAGTAATAGGGTCTATATCTCCAGTAATAGGTCTATAGCTCCAGTAATAGGTCTATAGCTCCAGTAATAGGTCTATAGCTCCAGTAATAGGTCTATATCTCCAGTAATAGGTCTATAGCTCCAGTAATAGGTCTATAGCTCCAGTAATAGGTCTATAGCTCCAGTAATAGGTCTATAGCTCCAGTAATAGGTCTATATCTCCAGTAATATGGCTATATCTCCAGTAATATGTCTATATATCTCCAGTAATAGGTCTATATCTCCAGTAATAGGTCTATATCTCCAGTAATAGGTCTATATCTCCAGTAATAGGTCTATATCTCCAGTAATAGGTCTATATCTCCAGTAATAGGTCTATAGCTCCAGTAATAGGTCTATATCTCCAGTAATAGGTCTATAGCTCCAGTAATAGGGCTATAGCTCCAGTAATAGGGTCTATATCTCCAGTAATAGGTCTATAGCTCCAGTAATAGGTCTATAGCTCCAGTAATAGGTCTATAGCTCCAGTAATAGGTCTATATCTCCAGTAATAGGTCTATAGCTCCAGTAATAGGTCTATAGCTCCAGTAATAGGTCTATAGCTCCAGTAATAGGTCTATAGCTCCAGTAATAGGTCTATATCTCCAGTAACAGGTCTATATCTCCAGTAACATGTCTATAGCTCCAGTAATAGGTCTATAGCTCCAGTAATAGGTCTATAGCTCCAGTAATAGGTCTATAGCTCCAGTAATAGGTCTATATCTCCAGTAATAGGTCTATATCTCCAGTAATAGGTCTATAGCTCCAGTAATAGGTCTATATCTCCAGTAACAGGTCTATATCTCCAGTAATATGTCTATAGCTCCAGTAATGGGTCTATAGCTCCAGTAATAGGTCTATAGCTCCAGTAATAGGGTCTATATCTCCAGTAATAGGTCTATATCTCCAGTAATAGGTCTATATCTCCAGTAATATGTCTATATCTCCAGTAATATGTCTATATCTCCAGTAATAGGTCTATATCTCCAGTAATATGTCTCAGTAAGATGAGATGTAAATGATCCAAACATATAATGCAATGCTGATTGAGAGATGAAGAAATAAACGCTCCTCAGAAGATGTGAGATGAAGATCATTCCTCCGCTGAGGAACAGAGAAAGTAAAGCTTCTGGAAACAAACGCTCCTCAAAAGATCCTGATGATCAGATTTGAGACGCACTGATTTATCTAGAAAGTGATTGATGGAGAATCAAGTAAAGCTGAGCTGCTTCAGTCCAGTAAGAGTTCATCTGGAGATATGACTGCAGTTATTCTGACCTTTACTTGATCAAAATCAGAGAAGATTTGACTCTGAAGCAGCCGCTGAACAATTACACTAAAAGAGCTTTTACTGGATAAAACACCTCAATCAGTCAATTGTTCTAGTTTTATTATATATGAAATCAAATCCATCATGTGTTTTGATTGGCCAAATCATTTTGTGCATTTGCAGTGATGTTACTCACTCTAGTACATATACTGTATTTTATACTATGGTATTAAGTAATATTTTGAATTGTTTTTAATTCATGCTTAAATTAGTGATTTTGCATGTGCTTGTGTGTTCTTCAGTGACCTTTGACCCTGATGTGTAACAGCAGCTCATTCGACAGACATGATGTAAGCTGCAGCTGACTGTGTGTGTGTGTGTGTGTGTGTGTGTGTGTATGCGCAGGAGGTGACGTACAGGAACTACAGGAGCATCAGACTAAAGCCGGATCAGTTCAGCTCTTTCCTGACATCTGAGGTGGGCTTCAGCAGCTATGAGCTGATCGGGACGCCTCACAACGGTATACACACACACACACACACCTCCAGCACACTTACACACACTCTGAGACACCATCCAGAGTCAGTGACCACAGAAAACGCTCTCAAATCCAGTTTGTCTCTGAAAGCGCTTCACACCATACAGACTGTTTTAAAGCAGCTGCAGAGTAATAAACCGTCACACTGTTGTAAAATTCTTTGTTTGGGAATCAGTTATTTCACTTATAATTGCATTCAGTTTCAGCTATAAAGTAGCTCTAGTTGCAAGTGAACTTTCTATGTAATTCGGCTTTACCTCTAGTGTTCACATGTGAATCATGGGCTTTTGTTATGAATCAATTCTGAGGAAATGAGCGTAAACTGAGCTGAAGATGCAGCGCTCGAATCAGCGTTTAAAGGAATAGTTCACCCAAAAATGAAAATTCTGTCATTAATTACTCACCCTCATGTCGTTCCAAACCCTTAAGATCTGTTCATCTTCAGAACACAAATTAAGATATTTTTAATGAAATCTGAGAGCTCTCTGACCCTCCGTAGACAGCAAGGATCCTAACACGATCAGAAACATAGCAAGCACACCAGTAAAATAATCCATGTGACATCAGGGGTTCAACCGTAATTTTATGAAGCTACGACAATACCATTTGTTCATGTTAGAATAGAAAAGGCTCCTGCCCAAACTGTTAATATAAAACTAGAAGCACATAATCCCCTAGAATAGCATTATATTGTACTCATGGAAATGACTAAAGTAGTCAAACCTGTTCATTAGAAGGGGGTGCCAATACTTTTGGCAATATAGTGTATAAACGCTCTCACTGATCTGGATTTATAAAATGGTCACATGTTTGATTCTGTTTTGGTTTCTCATTCAGGACTTCAGAGGTCGATTTACCTGTTCCACAAAGGCCCCGCCTCCAACAGGAAGTGAGACTCAGGACACGGGCCGGCCGACATCGGAATCATCATGTGATCTTCTGATTTAACACAAACACACGGGGTTTTGTAGCGTTGTGCATCTAAGGTTTGTTTCTTCCTGTGCCCTGTGGAGGGAGGGCTGGCCTACTTCCTGTTTGCTCTGTTTTTAACCGTTATATGTGTCAGAGTTTGCTGCAGCGGTGACTGTTTGACCTCTGACCTCAGACGGGCCGTGATTGGTGGCTGGTCGGGTCACATGGGTGCGACACAGACTGAGTGGCGTCTCCTGATGCTGACTGAGGTTCATATCTAATCTCAGCCGCTTCCACGTGTGAATAAATCTGATGTGTTTCTCATCTCTGAAATATGTTTGTGTTTTTCTACTCTAAAGTTTCTGATAATGAGTGACTAATCTCTCCATGATCATTCTGTATGAATTTCATAAATTCTGAATGACTTTTTCAGATATTTTGATAATCGTCTTAGTGTTTTTGTCCAAAAACCTAAACTAGAGTCTGAAAGCTCAGGTGATTTATTTCTACAGCGCTTTATACAATACAGATAGTTTTAAAGCAGCTTGACAGAAATAAACGGGAAAATAAGAGTGTTAAAGAGAGAGTTCACTCAATGTAGATTAGCCCATGATTTACTCCCCCTCAAGGCATGCTAGGTGTATAGGACTTTCTTCTTTTAGATGAGTCCAATCTGAGTTGGATGGATGCACTTTTTTGGACTGTTGAAAAATAACAGCCATTCACTGCCGTTATAAAGCTTGAACGAACCAGAACAATTTTTTAATGAAACTCCGATTGGATGTGCCTTGATGGGGAGTAAAGCATGGGCTAATTTTAATTTTTGGGTGAACTATCCCTTTAATGCTGCAAAATTCATCAATAATGAACCAAACTCAATTTCAGCTGTAAAGCAGGAGACAATCATTATTCTGATCAATTAAACAGAACGTCTGGCGATCAAATGGCCTGTTGTTAAAAATAACTGCATGACAGACCAGATGAGTGTTTATTCTAAAGACAGAAACTCTAGCAGGTCTATACAACCTGTTTGAAGACTGTGTGTGTGTCACCAGGAGAGGGCAGCAGAGCTGTTGCTCCTTCAGGAAACACACACTCCTGCAGATTCCCTGTATAGAAATAAATGTGATTGACACTGAAGCTGTTATTAAAGCTGTTTACGAAGTCAGCCTTCATTAGTGCTAGTGCTGGTAGTGTGTGTGTCTCTGTGAGTGATATTAGGGGTTCAAGGATCAGCGATCTCCACGTAAAACTGATCGTGCAGACCAAACCTTAAGTCGTAGAAACTTGAAACTTGGAGGGATGGTAATACTCACACCGCCTACCACGTGACCAAGGCTCGCCCCTATCGGCCTGACGGGGGGGAAACAGTGATCAAAAGTACCAAATCGCTCAGAACTCCCAAACCGTTCGTTGCAGGCTCAAGTGTCGTTGTTGGCTTTCCTGTCGCTCAAATAGTAGAGCATGGCGCTAGCAACGCCAAGGTCATGGGTTCGATTCCCAGGGAAAGCAAGAGCTGATAAAATGTTAAAAAAACCAAAAAAAAAACACCTGTAACTTGAATGCAATGTAAGTCGCTTTGGATAAAAGCGTCTGCTAAATGCATAAATGTAAATGTTGCAATCCTTGGCTCACGCCGGATTAAATGCATGCAGCATCAGATTTTTCAGGTATTTTTTTTAAACCTACTTTTGCGAACTAGTCTTAGGTTTTTCACCCAATCGGAACCAAACCAGTGCAGGAAGATTCTCTGGAGAGTGAATATCAATAATTATAAAAACAAAAAGTTAAACTTCTGACTCTCCTTGCAAAGGGGTGCCAAAACTTTTGAAAGGGGGCGGGGTCAGTTTTACTAAAAAGGCTATAATTCCTGAACGGAATGAGATATCTTCGCCAAACTCAGAACGCTTCTGTAAGAGCTCAATCTGAGCTCATGTGAAAAAGATCGTGGAGCTTGGCCAATTGGTGGCGCTGTAAGAGAGGGAAAAATACATAAAACAGCCATAACTACTCAACCATTTGTCCTATCGACATGAAAATTGCATCAGTATATCCCCTCAAGAAGCTTAAGATCTGGTGACCAGAATCTTCTATTAATTCCACATTCCAGACTTAATCGTCGAGGTGACCGTGCCTTCTCGGTAATTGGTCCTCGTCTCTGGAATGACCTGCCAGTGAAAATCCAAATCTGTTTGCTTATTTTAATTACTTTTTTGATGCTGTATATTTTGTGAAGCACTTTGGTCAGTCTCGTGGCTGTTTTAAATGTGCTATATAAATAAAGTAAACTTGAAAATGGGTATGCACGGTCTTGGTCCAAAGTGCCACAAGTGTCTATAAAGACATTTGTGTATCTTAATAAACATAACCACCATAGGCCTCTGAATTTTGAGCACCTAATAGACAAGGCTAACGGTGGCCGATCGGAACAAAGCTCACGTTTGAGTTGACTCGCGGCACCAAAGGTTTGTGAGAAATTTGAAAGAAATCAGCCACTGGGGAGGGCGATATCACAATTTTCAAGGGTGTAAACGATTGTACATTGTGTGGCTTTTTCACAGAAACACATGATATTCGCATCATACGACTGACCTCTTCATTCCGAACAACTTTGCCTCTAGAACCACTGCTTTCAATCAAACCATTTGTTAAAGGATTGAGAAAATACAAAAATACTACTTTTGTGAACTACTAGGTTTTCTTAGTAGTATCTGGAAAAAAAAACACTGCAGTACAATTCTCTGTACTCTTTAGGTCAATTAATATCAAAATAAATGTTCAAATTTACCGTTAGGGAAGCTATAATGGGGTCCTTTAGAAAAGGGGCCTGTCCAAATATACCCAAACGCTTATAAAGCCTAAACAAAGACTCAAAACTAGTCAAACCTGGTAAGCACATGCCACAGGTGCAACGTTTTTTTGGAGATGGGACCACAGCTGGTGCTATAACGGTCATAAACATTAAAAGCATATTTCTATGATAAATTACCTCGATTTGCCAAAAATGCTTTTTAAACATTGATTTAAATCGTTACAGGCCTGCTAATTAAAATGTAATATAATTTTTTATATGTGCATAAATGCCTAAAAGCACATGAACCTTGGTAATCACTGCTTGCAACTATATCTGTCCCTGCAGCACAAAAGCAGTCATGAGTAACACAGGTATATCTGTAGCAATAGCCAACAATACATTGTATGGATCAAAATTATACATTTCTCTTTTATGACAAAAATCATTAGGATATTAAGATAATTTTCTATGAAGATATTTAGTAAATTTCCTACCGTAAATATATCAAAACTTCATTTTTGATTAGTAATATGCATTGCTAAGAACTTCATTTGAACAACTTTAAAGGAGATTTTCTCAATATTTAGATTTTTTTGCTCCCTCAGATTCCAGATTTTCAAATAGTTGTATCTCAGACAAATATTGTCCTATCATAACAAACCATACATCAATGGAAAGATTACTTATTCAGCTTCAGATGATGTATAAATCTCAATTTTGACTGGTTTTGTGGTCCAGGGTCATTTATTAGTTGAGTGTGTTTGTCCTTCAGAAACGAGTGATTCCTCTGCTGCTCTGCTGAGTGATCAGACACCTGCTGCAGCAGAAAACAACTCAACCCTGAGCCAGATCTCAGAGGCTCCAGACTGGGAGTCCTTCACACTCACACTGTGCTTGATTGACAGATGGCCAGGTTGAACTATATTTCCCAGCAGGCCGCGGGGCTGGAGCTCAAAGCCCTAAAGAGGTTTAAGTTCAGAGGATCAAACGACAGCTGGAGACGAAACACAGCAGAGAGAACGACAGCCGACATGCCTCTCAAACGAGAAGGTGAGACCCATCCAGCTCTAAGTGTGTGTGTGTGTGTGTGTGTGTGTGTGTGTGTGTGTGTGTGTGTCTGAGTGTGTGTGTGTGTGTGTGTGTGTGTGTGTGTGTGTGTGTGTGTGTGTGTGTGTGTGTGTCTGAGTGTGTGTGTGTGTGTGTGTGTCTGAGTGTGCGTGTGCGTGTGTGTGTGTGTGTGTGTGTGTGTGTGTGTGTGTGTGTGTGTGTGTGTGTGTGTGTGTGTTGTGTGTGTGTGTGTGTGTGTGTGTGTGTGTGTGTGTGTGTGTGTGTGTGTGTGAGTGTGAGTGCGTGTGAGTGAGTGTGAGTGAGTGTGTGTGTGTGTGTGTGTGTGTGTGTGTGTGTGTGTGTCTGAGTGTGTGTGTGTGTGTGTGTGTGTGTGTGTGTGTGTGTGTGTGTGTGTGTGTGTGTGTGTGTCTGTGTGTGTGTGTGTGTGTGTGTGTGTGTGTGTGTGTGTGTGTGTGTGTGTGTGTGTGTGTGTGTGTCTGAGTGTGAGTGTGTGTGTCTGTCTGAGTGTGTGTGTGTGTGTGTCTGTCTGATTGTGAGTGTGTGTGTGTGTGTGTGTGTGATGGTTTCAGATCTGTCTCCTCTGTGATGCTCTATGATGTGTTGTTGGTGTGTCTGTCATTTTCAGCGTTACAGTAACACACATTACACCCTGTTACATGTGTTTAACGCTGTTTGTGTGTGTTTCAGATACGGAGCGAGCACTGCAGGCGATGGAAGCCTGTCAGTCAGCAGGTGATGAAGGTTTCAGGACTCGCGCTGAAAGACTCTTGACCATCTTTCAGAGTGACCTGTTTCAGGCTCTGCTGGGTCAGAAACACAAACACGCACGCACACACACTCTCACACACACAGAGCTAATCAGCGGCGAGTGGCAGTGTATATTTAGTGTGTAATCTGTCATTGGGAGATTTACATGTGTGACATCTTCAGATTAGAGAGGTCACTGGAGGCGGGGCTTGGCTAGGTGTGTGATTGATCATTGAGGATGAATGGATCTGTCAGTCAATGTCAAGTCAAGTCACCTTTATTTATATAGCACTTTTAACAATACAGATTGTGTCAAAGCAGCTTTACAGTATTAAATAGGAAAATAGTGTCAGTAATTCAGAAGGACAATAGTAAACACTCAATTTTCAGTTAGAGGCAGTTCATGACTGAATTCCAGGTGGCTGCAGTGACCATCTGATCTGGATACAGTCTGGATCTGGGTGGCTACGGTGACCTCGGAATAAGAAAGAAACACTAATATTAGCGTAGATGCCATTCTTCTAACAATGTAACAAGTACATCAGGTGTTTTGGGAAGTGTTCCCGGTTCCGGTTGACCTAATTAATGCAGCCTAACAATCCTTTAACGGATCTGAATTATAGAAATGTGATAGTGTATTATGTGTAAACCAGGTTAAAGAGATGGGTCTTTAATCTAGATTTAAACTGACAGAGTGTGTCTGCTTCCCGAACAGTGTTAGGTAGATTGTTCCAGAGTTTGGGAGCTAAATAGGAAAACGATCTCCCGCCCGCAGTTGATTTTGATATTCTAGGTTTTATCAAATGGCCAGAGTTTTGAGATCGCAGCGGACGTGAAGGACTATAATGTGATAAGAGCTCGCTCAAATACTGAGGTGCCAAACCATTCAGGGCTTTACAGGTAATTAGCAAGATCTTAAAATCTATATGATGTTTAATAGGGAGCCAGTGCAGTGTTGACAGAACCGGACTAATGTGGTCATACTTCCTGGTTCTAGTAAGAACTCTAGCTGCTGCATTTTGAACCAGCTGGAGTTTGTTTATTAAACGTACAGAGCAACCACCCAATAAAGCATTACAATAATCTAACCTTGAGGTCATGAATGCATTAATTAATGTTTCTGCATTTGACATTGAGAGCATAGGTCGTAATTTAGATATGTTTTTAAGATGGAAAAATTACGTTTTACAAATGATTGAAACGTGGCTGTCAAAGGAGAGACTGTTATCAAACAGCACACCTAGGTTCCTAACTGATGACGAAGAATTTACAGAGCAGCCGTCAAGTATTAGACAGTGATCTAGGTTATTATATGTGGAGGTTTTTGGTCTTATAATTAACACTTCTGTTTTTTCAGAATATAACAGTAACAAATTACTCGTCATCCAGTTTTTGATATCAACTATACATTCTGTTAGTTTTGCAAATTGGTATGTTTCACCGGGCCACGAAGAAATATAGAGCTGGGTATCATCAGCATAACAGTGAAAGCTAACACCATGTTTCCTGATGATATCTCCCAAGGGTAATATGTAAAGCGTGAAAAGTAACGGCCCTAGTACTGAGCCTTGAGGTACTCCATACTGCGCTTGTGATTGATATGATACCTCTTCATTTACTGCCACAAATTGATGGCGGTCAGATAAGTACGATTTGAACCATGCCAGTGCACTTCCTCTAATGCCAACATAATTTTCTAGTCTATTTAAAAGAATGTTGTGGTCAATAGTGTCAAACGCAGCGCTAAGATCCAGTAGCACTAATAGAGAGATACAACCACGATCAGATGCATCCTTGATGAATAAAAGTATAAAAAAATTACTGACCCCAAACATATATTCAGTATAACAACTGTTTTCAACATTGATAATAATAAAATGTTTGTTGAGCAGTAAATCAGTATATTATTATGATTTCTGAAGATCATGTGACTCTGAAGACTGCAGTAATGATGCTGAAAATACAGCTTTCATCACAGAAATACATTACAGTTTAACACATATTCACAGCTATTTTAAACTGTAGTAATATTTCACAATTGTTACTGTATTTTTGAGTAAATAAATTGGTGAGCAGAAGAGACTTCTTTCAGAAACATTAAATCATCTTAATTATTCCAATCTTTTGACTGGCAGTGTGTTTTTGGTCATTTAATATGAAGTGTGTGTGTGTTTCTTCCACAGATATTCAAGAGTTT
>NC_136719.1:27296400-27306400 GCF_936440315.1 Barbus barbus | reverse complement strand
ATCCTTGAGACACAGACTCAGAAAACATTAGTTTATTAGTAAATACTTCAAATCTCTCCTTACTATTTCCTGCAGACACATTCATGGTTACGTTTGCTGGGGTTTTGCAGCAAGCTTTAGTCTATAGCGAGTCACCTGCTGCTGCTGCGGGACACTAAACACCATCCAGCTGCTCTCAGTCTCCTGTTGTTTCCACCAGCGCGGGGATTATTTTAATCTCTAATCGATGGATGTCTAAATTATAAAAATAAGGAGAAACCCAAAACAGGCCCGAAGCCCGGCCCGCGTCTGAACTATGACGTGGAAATTAGCCCGAAGCCCGGCCCTAGAGCCGTACAAAAGTCGGGTCCCGTCGGGCCCGGGCCGAAATGCAGGGCTCTAATTTGGACCAGGTTCAGTTTTCTGCGTGTTCGCATCCGTAGCAAGTGTTTTGATAGGAAATGAAGACAAAATCCCATACAAAACTTTTTGACTCAGAGGGCAAGGATCTTAAGTCCGAACTTATGAGTGTCTCCGCAGATGAAGGATCCTTCAGTTCTTCTTCTAATCTTTCAGCTTTGACCCCCGCGCATCAGTCCTCTGCACACCTCTGCTCCACATGGCAACAGCCTCGCAGTCTCCATGGCAACTGCTCTACAGTTGCTAGAGCAACAACAGTTGGCTACCATGGCAACAGTAGTCACCCACCGCCTCTCTTGGCGTTTCCGCTGGTGTTTTCACGCGCGTGTCGTCCTGTCGCCCCCCCCCCCCCCCCCCTCCCCGCGTCTGTCTCTCCGGCGCGAGCTGTTAGACAGAGAGAGAGGGCGAGCGAGAGAACGGAGGCTCGAGCGGCGGAGGGAGAGAGCGGGGAGGGTGGGGGGGAACAGCGCTTCTGTCGCCCCTCAGTCCTGACATGGACTGCCTGTGTATAGTGACCACTAAGGTAAGACCGCTGCAGCGCGCGTGTGTGTGTGTGTGTGTGTGTGTGAGCGCGACGTGTCTAAATACCGCAGCGTTCTCACGCGCACGCGTGCGTTCAGCGCCGCCGTCTTGAGCTCTCGTCTCATTTATACACCTGCGAGTGTGTGTGTGTGTGTGAGAGTGTGTGTGTGTGAGTGTGAGGGAGTGTGAGAGTGTGTGTGTGAGGGAGTGTGTGAGTGTGTGTGAGAGAGTGTGTGTGTATGTGCGTGTGTGTGTGTGTGTGAGAGAGTGTGCGTGTGTGTGTGTGTGTGAGAGAGAGTGTGCGTGTGTGTGTGAGAGAGTGTGTGTGTGTGTGTGTGTGAGAGAGAGAGTGTGCGTGTGTGTGTGTGTGTGTGTGAGAGAGAGAGTGTGCGTGTGTGTGTGTGAGAGAGTGTGTGTGTATGTGCGTGTGTGTGTGTGAGGAAGTGTGTGTGTGTGTGTGTGTGTGTGTGTGTGTGAGAGAGAGTGTGCGTGTGTGTGTGTGTGTGTGTGTGTGTGTGTGTGAGAGAGAGAGAGTGTGCGTGTGTGTGTGTGTGTGTGTGTGTGTGTGAGAGAGTGTGTGTGTGTGTGTGTGTGTGTGTGTGTATGTGTGTGAGAGAGAGTGTGCGTGTGTGTGTGTGTGTGTGTGTGTGTGTGAGAGAGTGTGTGTGTGTATGTGCGTGTGTGTGTGTGTGTGTGTGTGTGTGTGTGTGTGTGTGAGAGAGTGTGTGTGTGTGTGTGTGTGAGAGAGAGAGTGTGTGTGTGTGTGTGTGTGTGTGTGTGAGAGAGTGTGCGTGTGTGTGTGTGTGTGTGTGTGTGTGTGTGTGTGTGTGTGTGTGTGTGAGAGAGTGTGTGTGTGTGTGTGGCCTGCTCGTTAGGTGCATGTTGATGACTGTTGTTACAGAGTTGTTAATTGACTTGTCTTGATGTTCTAGTGATCTTCATGTTGAGCATTTAATGTTTACTAGGGTGCTTTCTTCATGGGGAACTTACTAAGAGCTCAAGATTAAGCTAGTTAGTGTGTGTCGGTTATAGGGTTGGGGATCAAGAATCAGTTCCAGAATCCGATACTTAAGGTCAGGAATTGGATACTTGATGTAAAATAAAAATGTAAATTCCCCCTATCGATTCCTGTGTGCGCATCTTTTGTTTTTAGCTGGTGAAAGGTGCTGTTAAAAATGCATTTGTCTCTGAATCATTCATTCAAGAGATTCATTCAAAAACACTGATTCATCCGGTAATGAATCATTGAATCATTCCAGTCAGAAATTACATCAGATTTTGTTTCGTTGTCTAATAATTTTTTCTTCTGAATTGTGAGAGAACTACAACCTCCATTAAAAAAAGTCTCAATGTATCCAGAATCGTGCGGCTCTCTTCTGCACACAAACAGCTCTTACTCGAGTCCAGTTTTTAGGTAGACGGCTGATTTTTATTCATATTCAGCAGCAATTAAATGTTTTGCAAAAAGAGAGACATAATAAATGTGTGATACCTAAATATTTGACTTCATTTTTTAACCACACTGGAATCGAAACTGGGACTGTATAAGAATCAGAACCGGAATTGATCAAATTCAATGGATACCCAACCCTAGTCTGAACAACTACACTGACACACATTCAGAGTCTGGGACAGTATTTGTGTGTTTTTCACACTGTCATTAGATATTTTTTCCATCCACGTATTTTTGTATGTGAATTTTGGGATATAGCATGATAAAAAAAAATTGTTGGTTGGACACACGAAGATGTGCGAATGTTTAAAAAAATGTGCATAAAGAAATCATATGCGCTCCATTGAGCCGGATAATGTTTTATCCAGTGAGAAAACATGCATATAAACTACAATAGAAACACAATTACTGAATAAGTTCCTGTATGCGCATCAAACGCGTCATGTGACTTCATCTCAACAGATCATGTGACTTCATCTCAACAGATCATGTGACTGGATAACTGCACTAACAAGTCATTAAAATGAGTTGATTATGATCAAAAAAAAAAAAATGAGTTGATTATGATCACCTCCATAACTGTCTCATCTGAACACAAGATTATTGCGTTATATATAATGAAGAAAAGAAGAACCACAGGCTTCACCGTTTGCAGCAACGTTCATATTTATGGATACTTTGTGCGAGTTTCTTAGAAAGTGTTGATTGTATTCTCTTAAACACGTGACATGGCTTTATTTAATGTTTTATGTGATATTCTATTTTGGTGCACATTTAAATTCACAATATGGGATGGAAATGTAGCGAGTGACATCACAGCGTAGGATCTCAGATGTGAGCTATGATCAGATTCATGAGATGTAGCTAAAACAGGTCAATATCGCGAGTAGTGTAGCGATGGACGAAGCACAGTGCACACAACCAAACCAAGCCGTACTGAGTTGGTCATTTGATCGAAAACTTACTTGAAGACCATTTAGAAAGCATGTTCTATATATATAATGTGAGAATGGTCAACTCAGGACACCTTTAGTGCAACGGCATTGTATGTTTTTGCCTACTATACAGAAAGTAAATAGGATGCAGCCAGTGAGTTATGTCATGATGTCATTTGGTCACATGACATTTACGGCTCAGGTGATTGGCTCGAAAACAAATCATCTGTGATCGAATGCGAACAGAAAAGTGGGCGTTTCCCAGTTATAATGTTAGCCCCACCCCTCATTATAATGAGTCTAATGAGACTCTCTAAACAGGGCATATCAGCGTTAGAGCGCAATTCCATAAAAGAACACCGATCATTTCCATAATGACCAGCGCAATCTACTAATTACTGCCTGCTTTAAATAATGGTGCAAACACTAGTATTCATTTTAATACTCTCCTCCCATATATTTTGCATCTGAAAGGGAAACTCCTATAAATGCATATTCAATGAGATCAGGTGCAAAAATAACTCCACGCCCTTTCAGCGCTAATTCTTCACTGCGCGTCTTTAGTAAATCCTGACAGAACCATTTATACACCAACAGATGGTTTTTGCTGACGCCAGCTGATAGTAAAACTGGCCCTAAGTTTTGTTCTTCTTCTTGGGACATTTTTTTTTCTGAGTCTCCCCCAAAACTCACACAGCTTTAGTTTAAGCTGCTCCATCTTGATGTTTGTCCGTGTTGTCCGTGAAGGATCGTGGAGCAGCAGATCTCAGTCCTGAGCTTCATGTGTTGGCTGTACGGGACGCTCCTGAGATCTGTGTCTGTGTGGATTGATATGAGCAGCTCTCACAGCTAAAGCTCTAGTGTCAACTTTATGTAAGAACTTATGAAATCCCACCAGCCTACCACTTTTATTCAAAGGCTCTTAAAGCAACAGCTCACCCAAAACCCATCCTTCTGTCATCATGTAACGCCTGAATTTGACTTTCTTCTGTGAAGATATTCTGAGAATTGTCTCAGTGTTTTTGTTCATAGAGTGAAAGGCGTTGTTTGGTTTCCAAGGTTCTTCAAAACATCATACAGGTTTGGAAATGATGACAGAATGGTCATTTTTGGGTGACCTGTACCTTTAAGAGTGTGAGCTTTGAGCTTTGATGCTAAGATGACTTTACAGTAGGGCGATATGGTAAAAATGACGGTATTGCTGACGTCTGGTGTTTTTCAGTACAAACACTTATTGTGGTATTTTGGACTTGTGATATCTTCATATAGCAGACAGATCAGCCGCACTGCTCATACATTTACTGATAGCTCTGGTGGAGAGACAATGAGTCGAATCACAAGAACGTTGCAGGGAGGTTTTTTGTGAGAACCTAAGGAAACCTATTTATTTATTTAAACCCACGTAAACTGATTTTTCATAAACTATACAGCATTTTGCCTGATCAGATGTAGAAATGACGGTGAAAAATAATGATCAGATAAATCCTACTTCATAGCATATTAAAATAATAATTTTATGAATTCAAAATCACTATGAATACAGTGAACTCAGACATACTGCTCGTGTCACAAGCTGTTTTGGGCCTAATGCACAGTAGTGTTTTTCTTCAGTAGATCAGTGTGAGGACTGTGTGAAGGACCAGATCGATCAAAGACTCGGTATTTCTGCATCATTAGTGTCACTAAATACAACTGCAAAAATTAAGATTGAAACATGCTTCCTGAGCGCTCCATTGGTCAGATAAACAGATAGCCCCGCCCCACACTCACGTGATTGGTCGAGGCAGAAGCTGACATGCCGCTCAATCAACCAGATCAATGAAATCAGTGAAAGCATCACAGTCACTCTTCAGGAATCAAACACACACACACACACACACATTCATAAATCTGAAGACCGTCATTTGTTTCTCTTTCATCTTCATGTTGCTGGTGATGTCAGTTGCTATGCAACCCTGCTATCAGAGCCAGTTTCCATGACGACCAGACCAGCATCGTGCACTGAATGAGAGCGAGAGAGCGTGGGAAACTGTCTCTCTCTCACACACACATACACACACAGCAGTGAGAGTTTATGATCATTTTATATTCACACTCTGTTGTTTCTGTGTGGGTCTGGTGTGTTTCTGCTCTGGATCAGATCTCTGTGTGTGTGTGTGTGTGTGTGTGTGTGTGTTCTCCTGCTGAGGCTCTGAATGGCGTCTGGTCCCTGTCTGATGACATCATCACTCCTCCTCAGCTCTGCAGTGGGCTCTGAGTAGAATACTGAGCAGCTCTGTGTCGCCCCCGTCTGGCCAATCCCACAATCCCCTGCGTCTGTGTGTGTGTGTGTGTGTGTGGATCATGCATATGTGCATACGTGTCTTTCAAAAACATTTGAAATCACCTTGCAATCAATAAACAAATATAACACTAGACCATGGTTCCTCAGATCTTTCCCTGGAGGTCTGCTGCAGAGTTTATCTCCAGCCCTGATCAAACTCATCTACCTGTGATTCTCTAATGATTCTGAAGACTCAGGTGTGTTTGATCAGGGTTACAGCTGAACTCTGCAGGAGTGGGTCAGATTTGAGGATCCTGGATGTAGACTGAATAGTAAATATTTGATTTTAGAATATTAGATACTTCTTTATTTGTCGTTGATCTTCGGCTGAACCGCTCAACACACATACTGCAGTCCATGTTTTTATCCAAAGTAAATAAAAAAATATTATAATTATTAAGGTTTTATTATTGCTGCTATTATTATTATTGTAGGGTCTGAGCTCAGTAAACTGATGATGTGACCCTGGAGCACAAAACCAGTCATAAACACAGATTTCTGAAAGTAAAGAAAGATTCCATTGATGCATACGGAGCCCTTGAAGGGACATTGTGTCGTTCCCAAACTCGTATGTTCACAATGAAGCGGTTCATAGAGTTTGATTTTGAGAAATACAGTCAGTGGTTAGTTCAAGGCACGGGTTTGGGACGTTCTAATATACAGTGATATTGGAGAACCAAGTTCCATAATAATAAAAGCTGATAAAACGATTAGGCTAATATTAATAACCTTATTCAGCTTGATTGATCTGTGTGTGTGCAGAAGTACCGTTATCATGATGAGGAGACTCCTCCGCTGCAGCACAGTCCCACTCACCTGACCGCAGGAAAGTCCACAGAGATGCTGCCCGTCAGCGATGCTGGACACGCCCCCATCGACGGTATCCACGGTTACACACCCCAGATGCACGTGTCACCCGCCAAAGTAAGAGTCCTGTGTGTGTGTGTGTGTCAGCACCATGACCTTTGACCTCATAATAACAGGATGAGCAGGCCTTTGTCACACGGGGTCAGTCGGAGTCAGATCTTCATTTTAATGATCTCAATATCAGTTCTTAAATCATCAAACATGAGTTCTGCACCGTAATCTTAGCGCTGTGTTTCTTTTGATATGAAAGTCTCAGCGGTCAAGTTCTGTCTGAATGTGTTTGTGGCTCTTTATTGTCGTCACAGATGGCGATCATTTCTGCGCAAATCAACATGAATGAACATCAGAAGAAATCAGTCGTGATTCATGGAATCAATCGATCCGTGTTTCAGTCAATAAACCGCTCGAGATCAATAACGCCACATTCAATCAATTCAGCTGTAAACATCACTCTAGAGGAGCGTTCTGAGAAATACATATTCCTTATATTCTTACTTTAAATTAATCTGTCAACAACAAATTTGGCCAGAAACATGATTATATCATTAAAAAGTAGCTTTATTTTTTAATATCATTAAAAAGTAGCTTTATGTGCAATTTATGTTTGTTTACAATTATTTAACCCTAAGATGAGTAGTATTTGAATTTGTTCTCTATTTGAACCTGTATTATACAGTCATGTATTGCTGACAGGGTTTTAGTATAGTTTACAGCATTAGTAGTTTTTTACTTAAGAAACATCACAATGTACTGTACTTGATATACACTACATGCTAATTAATCAGTATTGAATCAAATCAAATCAAGCCCTTGCTTTTAATTTGTATTAAATGATGTTTCTTTGCCTACCACATGAGTTTCCATAGTTACCCGGTCGTTGCCATAGTAACTAATCACCCACACCTTTCTCTTGTTGTCCCTCATTATGGTTATTTTTATTGTTATATTTACATTTATTTTGTTCCTATTTAAACCACTAACTATTCAACTGTTTTAGTCATGTGACTCTCGTCTCTCACACACACACACACACACACACACACACACACACACACACATATATGAAAGAAGTCTCTTCTGCTCACCGAGGCGGCATTTATTTGATAAAAAATGCAGTAAAAACAGTGAAATATTATTACATGTGAATATGTGTTAAACTGTAATGTATTTCTGTGATGTGCAGCTGTATTTTCAGCATCATTACTCCAGTCTTCAGTGTCACATGATCTTCAGAAATCATAATAATATACTGATGTACTGCTCTGAGTGATGTTCATGTAGAAATCTCTTGCTCTAACGAGTCTCTGTGTTGTGTTTCAGCCGGTGTTGCTCCCCAGCGGTCACGCGCCCTTCTATGCCACCTCGACTCTGGTGAGTGTTCCTCCTCTTCTGATTGGCTGTGATGTCATTTCCTGTCCCAATACACACACTTGCAGTCTTTGACCGCTTGTCTACTTGGATGACGTATTTCTAGTGGACATAAAGACATCAAAGGCTTAATTCCTGGATGGGACGCACTACACCAGAGGGTAGTAAACGTGCTTTAACAGAACTCGTTAACACTTTACTGCAAGGCTCCATTAGTTCATGCTCGTTAATGCATTAATTAACAATACACGCAGTACATTTGCTACAGTATCTGTTAATGAAAATACAAAAGTTCATTGTTAGTTCATGTTTGCTCAGGTCCACTAAATGAAATCAACAGATACAGCTTTTGCTTTTATTATTATGTATTTGTAAATGTTGAAATTAACATGAATTAAGATGAATAAATTCTTTAGAAGTTTTATTTCATTTTAGAAGTTTGTTTTCCCCATTGGATAAAAAAATAAACTAAATGAAAAAGGTAATTATGACTTTTCATCTCAGTTCTGAGAAAACAGTTAGAATTATAAGATATAAATAGAATTGCGAGACACAAACTCAGAATTCTGATCTCTTTTCCCACAAGTCCAAGTTTCACAATATCTCACAATATCGTAAGTCCAATTTTATCTATGAGTTCTTATGTTGAAATTCTGACTTTATTCTTCAAATTGAGAGTTTCTGTCACAATTCTGAGTTTACTTGCGATAACTTGCAGTTGTTTTGTTTTTTCACATTTACATTTATGCATTTAGCAGACACTTTTATCCAAAGCGACTTACATTGCATTCATGTTACAGTTTCTACGTTTTAGAAATTGTGAGATAAAAAGCCACCTTTTTAATTTTTTCAATCCTGATATTGATAACTGTATTAGCGTCCACAGCAGACTGCAGTTTTGTGTCTGTCTCTTTAAATGCTGGCACTCTGTAAAGTAGGATGGATTCTGATTGGCTGTCAGGGTTTTTATTATTCATCTGGTGAAAAAATCACTTTGAATGTGATTCCAGCGATATCATTATGGTTATAGTGGTCATGTGGACTCTTTTAAATTTAAAATGTTTTTTTATGCTATTTTTATTGTTATAATAGTTATCATTCTTTAGCCATGAATCCTGCTCTAAAGTGTGGATTTAGTGTGCTGTGCGTTAAAGACAATCTCAAGTGTGTGTGTGTGTGTGTGTGTGTTGGGACAGAGCCCCGCCTCCAAACATCAGATTCAGCCTCTGATTGGCCACTTCACATGTCACTCAGCTCATGTTCTGGTCAGTGTTTGGTCAGAAGAGTCATGTGACGCAGGGTGGTGGGCGGAGCTCCAGGTGACAGACAGCTGCTCTCTCTCCTGCACTCACACTAGCACACAAATCACCATGGAGACGGCAGGGATGTTGGTCTCCATAGCAACAGGAACACTTGATCAGTGTGTGTGTGTGTGTGTGTGTGTGTGAGAGAGAGATGTGGTGAATAATAAGCTGCACTGAAGGTTCGTGTTGGAGTCTGAACTCTACAGGAAGTTCAACACACTGAACATCTCTCTGGTTCTGCTGTAATCATGTTGTTGGACAGTTTTTGATTTTGAGTTATTTTCAGCTGATGACAGACAGGTGTGTTTTCTCTCAAGCAGTGTATCATCTCAGAAATCACTTACAGCAACACTTCTATTCTATTCTTTAATCTACATCAGCGATTCCAAATAGTTTTGTCAGCTGAATCAAAATACTTTATTGAAGCTCTCCTGAAATTTGAAGTTCATATTTTCATAACTTATAAACGGTTAACTGATGGCGGTTATTGGTCACGTGACATGCAGGTAATAAAATGTCATCTTTTTAGTAAGTTTCTATTTGGACTGATTATATTTTAAAATGATTCGTTGTAACTTTAAATTATACTTTAATTAATTATTAGCTTTTCTTCCCGCGCTTGATCTACATTATTGTTATTGGCGCCTTTTTCTGTCAGAGCAGATATCAGAATCGCGGGAGTGTGTGTGTGTGTGTGTGTGTGTGAGTGTGTGTGTGTGTGTGTGTGTGAGTGTGTGTGTGTGTGTGAGTGTGTGTGAGTGTGTGTGTGTGTGAGTGTGTGTGTGTGTGTGTGTGTGTGTGTGTGTGGGCGCATCACTGATTTGTTGAC
>NC_136719.1:27276400-27291400 GCF_936440315.1 Barbus barbus | reverse complement strand
AGCTAAACTGACGACTGATTCTGCTGCTGGTTAAGTCAAGTCAATATTATTTGTATAGCGCATTTAACAATGCAAATTGTATCAAAGCAGCTTTACATCGGCTTGATATAAATCTGGGTGGCTTTATATCAGCTTTACAGTATTTAGACGGGAAATAGTTTGTTGAAATAGTGTCATTCTCCTCTGGCCAGACAAAATCAGCAGTTTAAATCTAGACTAAAGCAGAATCAGATTGTGCAAAGGATCATCTGGTTCCTGTGGTCTTGTCCCGATGGCCGTCTTGGAGACAGGGTCTTCACTGGGGGTCAGTCTCTGGGGTCATCTAGGTGTCCTGCTGTAGAGGTCATCTCTAGGTGCTGATCCACCATCTGATCTGGATACAGTCTGGATCTGGGTGGCTACGCTGACCTCGGAATAAGAAAGAAACAGACTAATATTAGCGTAGATGCCATTCTTCTAACAATGTAACAAGTACATCAGGTGTTTTGGGAAGTGTTCCCGGTTCCGGTTGACCTAATTAATGCAGCCTAACAATCCTTTAACGGATTTGAATTATAGAAATGTGATAGTGTATTATGTGTAAGCCAGGTTAAAGAGATGGGTCTTTAATCTAGATTTAAACTGACAGAGTGTGTCTGCTTCCCGAACAGCGTTAGGTAGATTGTTCCAGAGTTTGGGAGCTAAATAGGAAAAGGATCTGCCGCCTGCAGTTGATTTTGATATTCTAGGTATTATCAAACGGCCAGAGTTTTGAGATCACAGCGGACGTGAAGGACTATAATGTGATAAGAGCTCGCTCAAATACTGAGGTGCCAAACCATTCAGGGCTTTATAGGTATAGCAAGATCTTAAAATGTATCCGATGTTTAACAGGGAGCCAGTGCAGTGTTGACAGAACCGGGCTAATGTGGTCATACTTCCTGGTTCTAGTAAGAACTCTAGCTGCTGCATTTTGAACCAACTGGAGTTTGTTTATTAAACGTACAGAGCAACCACCCAATAAAGCATTACAATAATCTAACCTCGAGGTCATGAATGCATGAATTAATGTTTCTGCATTTGACATTGAGAGCATAGGTCGTAATTTAGATATATTTTTAAGCTGAAAAATGCAGTTTTACAAATGATTGAAACATGTTTTTTGAAGGAAAGATTGAATTTACAGAGGAGCCATCAAGTATTAGACAGTGATCTAGGTTATTATAAGAAAAATTTTTTGGTCCAATAATTAACACCTCTGTTTTTTCAGAATTTAGCAGTAAGAAATTGCTAGTCATCCAGTTTTTGATATCAACTTTGAAAGCTAAAACCATGTTTCCTAATGATATCTCCCAAGGGTAACATGTAAAGCGTGAAAAGTAAGGGGCCAAGTACTGAGCCTTCAGGTACTCCATACTGCGCTTGTGATTGGTATGATACCTATTCATTTACTGCCACAAATTGATGGCGGTCAGATAAGTACGATTTGAATCATGCCAGTGCACTTCCTCTAATGCCAACATAATTTTCTAGTCTATTTAAAAGAATGTTGTGGTCGATAGTGTCAAACGCAGCGCTAAGATCCAGTAGCACTAATAGAGAGATACAACCACGATCAGATGATAAAAGCAGGTCGTTTGTAACTCTAATGAGAGCAGTCTCAGGAGTCAGTACTATGATTGTCAGTCCTGTGTCTCGTTTCCCCCTCCTCCCGTGTCTCTATTTTGCCTTCCTGTTCCTGTCATTATTAGTTAACCAGAGCGCCCCCGCAAACCCGCGCTTCAAGAGCGCCCCCGCGAATTCGCGCTTCAAGAGCGCCCTCCTGTGCCTGCTCCTCGCAGGTGGACTCCTGCGTCTCCGCTGGTCCCGTCCAGCTCTCCAACGTCTCCACTGGTCCCGTCCAGCTCTCCAGCGTCTCCGCTGGTGCCGTCCAGCTCTCCAACATCTCCGCTGGTGCCGTCCAGCTCTCCTGCGTCTCCGCTGATCCCGTCCAGCTCTCCAACGTCTCCTCTGGTGCCGTCCAGCTCTCCTGCGTCTCCGCTGGTCCCGTCCAGCTCTCCTGCGTCTCTGCTGGTCCCGTCCAGCTCTCCAACATCTCCGCTGGTGCCGTCCAGCTCTCCTGCGTCTCTGCTGGTCCCGTCCAGCTCTCCAACGTCTCCGCTGGTGCCGTCCAGCTCTCCTGCGTCTCCGCTGGTCCCGTCCAGCTCTCCAACGTCTCCACTGGTCCCGTCCAGCTCTCCAACGTCTCCGCTGGTGCCGTCCAGCTCTCCAACATCTCCGCTGGTGCCGTCCAGCTCTCCTGCGTCTCCGCTGATCCCGTCCAGCTCTCCAACGTCTCCTCTGGTGCCGTCCAGCTCTCCTGCGTCTCCGCTGGTCCCGTCCAGCTCTCCTGCGTCTCTGCTGGTCCCGTCCAGCTCTCCAACATCTCCGCTGGTGCCGTCCAGCTCTCCTGCGTCTCTGCTGGTCCCGTCCAGCTCTCCAACGTCTCCGCTGGTGCCGTCCAGCTCTTCTGCGTCTCCGCTGGTCCCGTCCAGCTCTCCAACGTCTCCGCTGGTCCCGTCCAGCTCTCCAACGTCTCCGCTGGTCCCGTCCAGCTCTCCAACGTCTCCGCTGGTCCCGTCCAGCTCTCCTGCGTCTCTGCTGGTCCCGTCCAGCTCTCCTGCGTCTCCGCTGGTCCCGTCCAGCTCTCCTGCGTCTCTGCTGGTCCCGTCCAGCTCTCCAACATCTCCGCTGGTGCCGTCCAGCTCTCCTGCGTCTCCGCTGGTGCCGTCCAGCTCTCCTGCGTCTCCGCTGGTCCCGTCCAGCTCTCCTGCGTCTCTGCTGGTCCCGTCCAGCTCTCCAACATCTCCGCTGGTGCCGTCCAGCTCTCCTGCGTCTCCGCTGGTGCCGTCCAGCTCTCCTGCGTCTCCGCTGGTCCCGTCCAGCTCTCCTGCGTCTCTGCTGGTCCCGTCCAGCTCTCCAACATCTCCGCTGGTGCCGTCCAGCTCTCCTGCGTCTCCGCTGATCCCGTCCAGCTCTCCAACATCTCTGCTGGTGCCGTCCAGCTCTCCTGCGTCTCCGCTGGTCCCGTCCAGCTCTCCAACGTCTCCGCTGGTGCCGTCCAGCTCTCCTGCGTCTCCGCTGGTCCCGTCCAGCTCTCCTGCGTCTCTGCTGGTCCCGTCCAGCTCTCCAACATCTCCGCTGGTGCCGTCCAGCTCTCCTGCGTCTCCGCTGATCCCGTCCAGCTCTCCAACGTCTCCTCTGGTGCCGTCCAGCTCTCCTGCGTCTCCGCTGGTCCCGTCCAGCTCTCCTGCATCTCTGCTGGTCCCGTCCAGCTCTCCAACATCTCCGCTGGTGCCGTCCAGCTCTCCTGCGTCTCTGCTGGTCCCGTCCAGCTCTCCAACGTCTCCGCTGGTGCCGTCCAGCTCTCCTGCGTCTCCGCTGGTCCCGTCCAGCTCTCCTGCGTCTCTGCTGGTCCCGTCCAGCTCTCCAACATCTCCGCTGGTGCCGTCCAGCTCTCCTGCGTCTCCGCTGATCCCGTCCAGCTCTCCAACGTCTCCTCTGGTGCCGTCCAGCTCTCCTGCGTCTCCACTGGTCCCGTCCAGCTCAGCTCCTCCAGAGCGCTCCCAAGTGTCTGCGCTTCCAGAGCGCCCCCCCGTGCCGGCTCCCCGCACATGCCCTCCTGCGTCTCCGCTGGTTCCGTCCAGCTCCACGCTGCAAGAGCGCCCGACAGAGTCCGCGCTGCAAGAGCGCCCCACAAGGCCCGCTCCTCAGTGGCTCCCCAAGAAAATTTGGGGGGGGGGGGGGGGGGTAAGAGGGTCACAGCCTGTGTGGCCGGAACAGGCCACACAGATGGAACAGGGTCTAAAATACAGGTTGTTGGTTTTGATGATTTAACAAGTTTATACAATTCTTCATTTCCAATAGAAGAGAATGAGTGGAATTGTTCCTTAGGGGATCTATAGTGCACTATCTAATGAGGTACTGTGGCTGAGAGCTGCATGGTTACAATTTTATCTCTAATAGTTTCAATCTTGGAAGTAAAGTAGTTCATAAAGTCATTACTACTGTGCTGCTGGGCAATGTCTGCACCTGCTGTTGTTATAGTTTTTGTTAATTTAGCCACTGTATTAAATAAATACTTGGGGTTGTGTTTGTTTTCTTATAAAAGAGACGTAAAGTAAGCAGATCTAGCAGTTTTTAATGCTTTTCTGTAGGATAGGGTACTTTCCCACCAAGCAATACGAAATACCTCTAATTTTCCTCTAATACCTCTAATAGAGAAAGTCAGTAGTTTCTGTGACATCATCAAGTTGTTCTGAACTATTGGATATGCTGAGGAATTGAGATAAATCAGGAAGATTATTTATAAAGTAGTCTTTTGTGGTAGAAGTGATGGTTCTACCATACTTGTAACAAGGAGTTGGCTTTACAGCTTTAGCTATATGGAATATACACGAAACTAGATAATGATCTGAGAATTACCAAATTTTGCCATAAGTTAAATATATTCTATATATATAAGGTTCTGCAATATATAAATATATTGTGGAAACTTAATTTCCTGTAGAGCTGCTTTGCAACGATTTGTATCATAAAAAGTGCTATACAAATAAACTTGAACTTGAACTTTAACATATGAGATATCATCGCTCTGCTGAAATATTTAAATTAACATCAATTCAATGTGACAGTATTAAATCTAGAGTATGATTTCAACAATGAGTAGGTCCTGAAACGTATTGTTTAACACCAATGGAGTTTAGAATGGCTATAAATGCTGATCCCAACGAATCTCTTTCATTATTAACATGGATATTAAAATCACCAGCAATTAGGACTTTATCTGCAGCCAGCACTACCTCAGATAGAAAATCAGCAAATTCTTTAATAAAGTCTGTGTGGTGCCCTGGTGGCCTGTATACAGTACAAACATCACAGGGGATTTATCATTAACACTTGTTTCTCTGGATAACGTTATATGAAGCACCATTACTTCAAACGAATTATACTTGAAACCCGACCTCTGAGAAATACTGAAAATATTGCTATAAATTGTAGCAACACCTCCCCCTTTACCTTTTGGACGCGGCTCATGTTTGTAACTGTAATCTTGGAGGGCAGACTCGTTTAAAGTCGTCGTGGGGAAGTTGTGGCCTAATGGTTAGAGATTCGGACTCGTAATCCAAAGGTTGTGGGTTCGAGTCTCGGGCCGGCAGGGATTGTAGGTGGGGGGAGTGAATGTCCATCAAAAGCAGTATCTACAACCTTCACATTCTTACTGTCCTCAACTAAAGTTTGGATGCGTGTCTCTAATTCTGAAACCTTCTCTGTCAGTCTAACTATTTCCCTGCATTTATCACATGTGAATCCCTCATCGCCGACAGAGAGAGATAAACTATACATGTGACATGAAGTGCAAACAACAATAGCAGGAGAAGCCATTACTCACCGTGACTGATGAATGATTCGCTTACCACTGCTGTTTGATGAACTTGTGAAAAACGGAGCGAGAAAAAAAGAAAACAATAATAGGCACGAATAGAAACGCGAATGGAACCGCGAGGTTTTAAAAAGAGAACGATCAAATTAGTTTGATAGATAATAACAGAAATATGGTGGGAATTAAGTTATATATTACCACTTTAAACAACAGAGAGTAAAAGAAAAGAAAAGCGAAGCTACACGGAGCTACAATCTCAAACCTCTCTACAGCACGACAGACAGAAGCAATCGATCAGCGATTCGAATCAACATTCAATAGGCGAAAACCTAAGATAGTCTGTCCAGTGACATCATGCTGACCCGGTTATGGTTTGAGCTGGTCAATCAGACGTTCAGTAACAGGATCTCGTCTCTATGACATTGATGTTTATATCATTTTCATCATTTTTTATTGGAAAGTATAATAATAACTGATTCAAAATATGAATAGTTTAACTTGAAGTACTATAGTAAACTTTAACTGAAATAAAAATTAATACAAAATAGACCAAAAAAAAAAACTATTAAAAAGGACAAAACACTATTAACTAGGGCTGGGCGGTATGGCCAAAAATACCATCATAATAAAATTGTTCATATCAGTCGATATCGTTAATTAACACCATAAGATTCCAAAGCGAGAGTTGTAGAAAGCAGACTGTTAGTTGTGGTTTTAAACAACTCTTTATGGTCACAACATGATAAACACTTCGCATTTTTCAATTTTCCAGTAATTTGTCTTAATAGAAAAATATATTTCTTAATTTCTGTATGTTCAAAAAAAATCTGTAAAAATTGTAACAACCTCATTTTCATATGATGAAATTTAATCATTCTCTTTTATCATGATAACCACTCGGGCTGCTCGATTATGGCAGAAATCATAATCAGGATTATTTAACACGATTATGAGTGGGCCATATGACCAAAACTTTATATGAGTGATTTGTTTAAAGATAGTGATATATATTAAACACATATTTTCTGTAAATAAGGCTATGACATCTACATTTTAGAGACCATTGAAATTTGACAGTTCTCAATCCCACAGCAGAGTACTAGGGTAACTCGTATTAGTAACAAATAAACAAAGAAAATTACTGAAAATAATGAAACTGTCAAGTAATAAAAAAGCAAAGGACAAATAGAATAAAAAGATACAAATGAAGCAAACTGTGCTTTAAGGTTTTTTATGCACGTCTCAAGTATTCAGTTAACAGAAATGAATAATCAAATGAAATGGGATGGGGCACAATTATCGTTTTATTCTGATTATTGTATTTTCATAATCGTTGGAGGCCGAACTCAAACTGTTTTTCAATTGCACAGCCCTAATAGCCACAGTTAAAACATGGTAAAAATATAACTGGTTCTAGAATTATTATTTATTTTTTATGAAAAACAGTAGCCTAAATACACAAAAAATACTGTAATTATACTCCATTACTCCTTTAATACATTAATAATATAATAAACAGATGAATATCCCACATTTGTGCCACAGTAGCACGGTGCAGTCAGTGTTACTACAGTAAATCCATGGTTCTGTCTGCATCTACACTAGTTGTGTATTTAGACTCTTCACATTGAGCTGTTAGTGACTTCACATGACTAGCGCTAAACATTATTATCAAACTCGTTATCGTTTTATCCAGGAAAATTATATCATTATAATTTTATCGCCCAGCCCTAGTATGAACTAAAATGGAAAACAGAGATAAAAAAATGTATAGTTTAACTTAACTAACTAATGTTATTATGTAATTAAAACTAAAACAAAAATGAAAATATAATATGAAAGCTGACACTAAAATAAACATGTCATGCCATCAAGACTGCATCTGAGAAACAGAAGAGTTCAGAAAATGAGAGTCTGGATATTTATATCTGATGTTTATTAATAAAGATGCAGTCTAATTCTAGACTCATGAATATTAAACAGATGCGTATTCCACTGAAGTGTGTGTTTAGATAAAAGTCAGTCAAAGTTTTAGAAGTCATCAGACAGCATGGGAACAAACACGTGTGTGTGTGTGTGTGTGTGTGTGTGTGTGTGTGTGTGTGTGTGTGTGTGTGTGTGTGTGTGTGTGTGTGTGTGTGTGTGTGTGTGAGTGTGAGTGTGTGTGATCTCTCGCTTATGGACATTTGGCCCGTGATGAGGCTGAGAGGCTGACACTGTTACCATGGAAATGTTAGTTGCTAAGGAAACGGGATTTTCCCAGAGGACTCAACAGCTGTTACCATGCAGTAGCTGTAGCAACGAAAGGACACACACACACACACTCACTCACACACACACACACTCACAAACAGTGCTCTGGCTGTCTCTCCACACGACAGATGTGACATCAGATCAGCTGTCACTGTGTGTGTGTGTGTGTGTGTGTGTGTGTGTGTGTGTGTGTGTGTGTGTGTGTGTGTGTGTGATGGCTGCAGGCACTCCAGCGCTGGAACTCATCAAACGACTTTAATTAAAGTTCTTCAGCTCTGTTGTTGAAACAGACAGGATGTTAATTACCCAGCGTGTCTCTCAGGTCGTTTAGGTGTGAGTCTCTAATGAGTGGCGGTTCTTCAGTAGTTTCAAGATGCTGTTGATGAAAAACCCAGATGACTTAAAGAAATAGTTCAGATGAACATGTGTTCCCCTCAGGTCATCTGAGATCAGGATGAGTTTGTTTCTTCATCAGGTTTGTAGAAATGTGTCTCTGCATCAGTGTCTCAGCAATGGATGCTCTGCAGTGAATGGGTGCCGTCAGAATGAGAGTCAAACAGCTGATAAAAACATCACAATAATCCACACCACTCCAGTCCATCAGTTAACATCTGGAGAAGAACAAAACTTTAAAGTTTAGAGCTGTTTTTGTTTGTAAACGCTGCTTGATCTGTGCAGATTTCTCTCCTGATTCAGACCAGAACACTTTATCACTGGAGGAAGAGTTATTATGGTCTTAATGCTGGATGTGTTTGAGCTTTAGTCTTCTCCAGATGTTAACTGATGGACTGGAGTGGTGTGGATTATTGTGATGTTTTTATCAGCTGTTTGGACTCTCATTCTGACGGCACCCATTCACTGCAGAGCATCCATTGCTGAGACACTGATGCAGAGACACATTTCTACAAACCTGATGAAGAAACATACTCATCTACTTTTGTCACAATATAGTAAATTATTCTTCAGCTCATCCAATGTTTAATCTGCCTTCATACAGGGACACTTTCACTGTCCAATCAGTCCTCACAGATTACATCAAGCTCCGCCCCCATCAGTGATTGGCTCTTAAATCGGTCTGATTTAATGCTGATGAAGCGCAGCTGTTCTCTGATGCTCAGTTGTTCAGATGTTTAGTTTTGAGCATCACCTGAGGTTACTTTGAGTTCATGTGCTGAACTGTGCTTAGAAACTCAGCGAGTACTGATCCTGATGAATGATGTTTCTCTCTGTCTCAGATGAACGGGATGGACGGAGACGTGGAGTACGAGGAGATCACACTGGAGAGGGTTTGAGACGTCTCTTCCTTTCAGCTCTTCTCAAATGCATCATATGAGAGCGCTTGTGTGCGAGCATCAGTGTGTGTGTGTGTTTAGGGTAACTCCGGTCTGGGCTTCAGTATCGCCGGTGGGACTGATAACCCTCACATAGGAGACGATCCCAGTATCTTCATCACTAAGATCATCCCAGGAGGAGCCGCGGCGCAGGACGGACGGTTGAGGTACTGTAACACACTAGGGCTGTCAAAATGGCTGAAAAACTATTTTGAATTTTGTACTTAAATATTATCAATATTCGAATTATACTCAAATTTAAAAGACATAATTTTTGTTAGGGGGAAAAAAGCTTTTGGCTTCTCTCCTGACACATCGAGCAAAAATATTACTAATGCACGTTTCTTCAAAGCAATAAAATAACACAACTGTCTTTGAAAAAAGTGCATAATGTTTAAAATAATGTTTATAAACCATATATAATTAATTACGTTGCTTAAACAATTAGAAACAAAACAGCATCATGTATGTATGTATAGTTTAAGACCGAAAACCAATCACAAAGAATACTTTTTTCATTTAAAAACATGAGAAGCAATGGGATGGGAAAAACCGGCTCAAGACATGTTTTTAAAAGTTGAACTCGCATTAATTTGACATGCTTTCTAAACATGTGGCTCTCTTGTGTGAGACGCGAATGCAGTGCTCATAGATGCCCCTCTAGAAAATGTGATCAATATTAGGGATGGGTCACGATTTTCAAATATTCGATTAGTCGATTTATTCATAGAATATTGAATAGGTTGTGCGATTATATATTGGTCTAAAAATTCCCCATGTTTTGGGTGCTGATGCGGTGGTGACGTGTAAGCAGAGGTAAGCGTTGTCAAAAACGCACCTAAAAGCTGTCAGACAACAGAAGAACACTCTCTCACGCAAACGCTGTAGACTTGCAACTACACAGTAGATTACACAACAAAGACCTGCAGGAGCGCCGACGCCTGATGATTATTATTACACATTACTGTTTAATATTGACCAAGCACCATTTAATTCAAACGTGCACTTAATCTTTAATATTTGCCGCTCCACCAACACCGGTGCTCCTCAGGGCTGTGTACTCTCCCCACTGCTCTTCTCCCTCTACACCAACGACTGCACCTCTAAAGACCCTTCTGTCAAGCTCCTGAAGCTCCTGAACTGATTATCTGTGCCCCCCTACACACCCTCCAAGAACTGTATACATCCAGAGTGAGGAAAAGGGCTCAGAAAATCACTCTGGATCCCTCACATCCAAGTCATCCCCTTTTTGAACTTTTGCCATCTGGTCGGCGCTACAGAGCCACAATTACCAGGACAGCCAGGCACAAGAACAGTTTCTTCCCCGAGGCAATCCAATTTATGAACAGTTAAATGCCCCCCCCCCCCCCCCCATTATGCAATAACAATGTGCAATAACCTTATATTTATTTGCTACCACCTCCATCCTTGTACATCCCTGCTTCTCCTTCTATTCTATCCCATTCTATCATCTATTGCACAGCTGTATATACAGTCATGTAAGTTTCTATTATTATTATTTATATATATATATTTATATATGTTTTTTTTTATTCTCATCTTATTCTTTTTGACTGTGTTGTCGTTGTTGTCTCTGTGAACTGGAAGTTTATGACACTAAAACAAATTCCTTGTATGCGCAAGCATACTTGGCAATAAAAGCTCTTTCTGATTCTGAACTTCTCTGCATTGATTGTTTGCATTGATTGAGGGGGAAGTCGTGGCCTAATGGTTAGAGAGTCGGACTCGTAATCCAAAGGTTGTGGGTTCGAGTCTCGGGCCGGCAGGGATTGTAGGTGGGGGGAGTGAATGTCCAGCGCTCTCTCCACCCTCAATACCACGACTGAGGTGCCCTTGAGCAAGGCACCGAACCCCCAACTGCTCCCCGGGCGCCGCAGCATAAATGCTGCCCACTGCTCCGGGTGTGTGTTCACTGCTGTGTGTGTGTGTGTGTGTGTGTGTGTGTGTGTGTGTGTGTGTGTGTGTGTGTGTGTGTGTGTGTGTGTGTGTGTGTGTGTGTGTGTGTGTGTGTGTGTGTGTGTGTGTGTGTGTGTGTGTGTGTGTGTGTGTGTGTGTGTGTGTGTGTGTGTGTGTGTGCGTGTGCGCATTTGTTCACTACTCACTGCTGTGTGTGTGCACTTGGATGGGTTAAACGCAGAGCACCAATTTCGAGTATGGGTCACCATACTTGACAATACGTCACGACTTTACTTTTTTTTTTACTTGATGTTCTGTTTTTCTGCAATATTTTGAATGAACAGCGCAGCAGCGCCGCATCCAGTGGCTTCAACTGGATAAGCTAACAAAAGCATTAAAATACAAAGCACCTTCATCGTCGTCACATCTCGTGTGCCGCTGATAATGCATTCAAATGTTGATTTTTATTTTAAATTGGACGAATATTCAAAATAATTTTTTTTTCACAGCCCTAACACACCTGTGTCATTATCTCATACCTGTAAAATGTGTTTACAGGTAATAAATATTAAATATTAATAAATATTATTTATTTAATCATTAAATAAATAAATGAAGAGAAAAATATTTTGCTGTAAGAAAATTAAGTCTATTTCTTTGCAATATCTTTGTTATGAAAATAATGATAAAAAAATAGGCATTTTCTTTAAGCTAAATGTTCTTAATTTTTTCACTTTATTTTTATTGTTTTATTAATTAAAGCCTTTAAACCCAAAGGAGTCTCAATGTATTATTTATTATTTTTAATTAAAACCAGCACAGATAATCTTCACTATGACAGATGCTCAGTGTATTTATGTGTTCTCATGATCAGTGAGTGTAACCCGTCTGTGTTTCAGAGTGAACGACAGCATCCTGTTCGTGAATGACGTGGACGTGCGTGAGGTCACTCACAGTTTCGCAGTGGAGGCGCTGAAGGAGGCGGGGCCGATCGTGCGGCTCTATGTGCTGCGACACAAAACGTCTGTGGAGAAAATCACAGAGCTGAAGCTCATCAAAGGCCCTAAAGGTGCGTGAGCGGGCGAGGGAGGGAGGGAGGGAGGGAGGGAGGGAGGGGGCGGGGCTGACCTTCAGCTCATCTGATTGGCTGAGCCTCTGCCGCAGGTCTGGGCTTCAGCATCGCGGGCGGCGTGGGGAACCAACACGTCCCTGGAGACAACAGCATCTACGTCACCAAGATCATCGAAGGAGGAGCCGCGCATAAAGATGGCCGGCTGCAGATTGGAGACAAAATCCTCGCTGTGAGTTTGATCAGGATGAGTTTGTTTCTTCATCAGGTTTGTAGAAATGTGTCTCTGCATCAGTGTCTCAGCAATGGATGCTCTGCAGTGAATGGGTGCCGTCAGAATGAGAGTCCAAACAGCTGATAAAAACATCACAATAATCCACACCACTCCAGTCCATCAGTTAACATCTGGAGAACACAAAAGATGAAACACATCCAGCATTAAGATGTTTTTAACTCAAATAAGAGTCCATAATCCATAATAACTCTTCCTTCAGAGAAAAAGTGTTCTGGTCTGAATCAGGAGAGAAATCTGCACAGATCAAGCAGCGTTTACAAGACAAAACAGCTCTAAACTAATATGTGGCTGGATTTTGATGTGCATAGATGCAAACTCCTCACCTTTCAGTGAAAACTCACTTATTTGAGATCAAAATAGGTCATCTATGAACTTAGTTTGGATCCAACGAGAAAGTGTTTTTATGATGGGGGGGGGGGGTCTTACAAGGGTAAATAAAGAACTGTTGTTTCAATAAGTTTTGTATAGGATTTTCTTTCCTCTTTACTTCAAAAACTCAGAGATGTGGGAACGCTGAAGAGAGAGAGAGGGCAAACATTCATATTTTAGCTCAGCATTGCTGTCTAATCCGCTAATATTGTCTAAAATAGCCTGCATAGCACTTCATCTTCATAACATGGGATTTTGACCAAATATTCAATCTTGAGTTTTGTCAAATGTTGCAACAAGATGTTAAAAAATATTATGTGTGTGTGGAAAATGAGTTTTGTACATATAAGGTAATCAAAAATATTTTAAAAAGTACCTTAAAGTAGCTACAAATAAGCATGTAAAGCAAATATCTATAAGAGAAGTTCTGTGTGGAGCATGCTCCGATCCGAGCGATGTTCTCACCGGTTTGCTTCTCCGGATGTGAGAGACAACAGCAGATGCACTTTTTCACTGGAGGATGCGTTATTATGGATTATGGACTCAGATTTTAGACATTTTAAAATGTCTGAATGATGGATTTGTAGCTTTTATATTTCTGAGGTCTAAAAGTCCTGTGGAAAACACTACATGCGGTGTATGATGATTATCATGGATGTGATGCTGGTTAGTTTAATCCAGTGATACTGATCTGTGTGTGTGTGTGTGTGTTTAGGTGAATAATATGTATCTAGAGGACGTGATGCATGAAGACGCTGTAGCGGCGCTGAAAAACACAGGAGAAGTGGTTTATCTGAGAGTAGCCAAAACTCTTCATCAAGACGCCTACAATCCTCCTGACATCACCAGCTGTGAGCGCACACACACACACACACTCCCACACGCTCAATCACACTCCTACACACACACTGCTGATCTCTGACGTCTGTGTGTGTTTCTGCAGCGTATTCTCCTCACATGGACATGTCTGATTACCCACAAGCCCTCAGTCCCATGTCTCCACGCCGCTACTCCCCGATCCCTAAAGGACTGCTGCTGGGGGACGAGGACTTTCCCAGGTCAGCACACTCACTTATATCCACACACACATCCACAATACATATACAATACTGATTCTTCAAAACGTACCTCAAAAAATTCTAAGATACGATTTCAATATGATTCGATTCAGGAGTATATCGATCAATTTATCGATATTATGATATTATGTTCCTATTTTAAACAACCATTGACATTTTTATTAACTCACGAATGCAACCAAAATATATAACATGAACATTTCCTCATCCTGGGACGATCACAACAAAACAACACACTACACAAGCCTACACTTTTAAAAAAATGTTTTTTTTATATTTATATAATAAAGAAAAATAAATAATTGGAAAGAAACTAAGTCACACTTAAGATCAGTAATCTTATGACATGACAACAGTCAAGAAAGTGTTTTAGACTTCAGTGTGTAAAATAATGCTCATTAGGAAACAACAAAACGAGGTACTCCAGTTAATAAAAAATACGTTAATGTAGAAACATAAATATACAAAATTACAAAAATAAAGCTGTTAAAACTTTCAGACTTTTTTTGGCTGATACTAGGTTCAGTGCTAAGAATATTGTCTACAGATAACTAAAGTACAAGCAGAACATAAATAAACAGTGCTTTTCAGGTTTTTCATGTAGGTCTAAAATACATTTTCATAGATTTTACCGTGTAAATGAAATATAGAAGTCATTATTAATGTCACAAAAGGTATTTATCTTACGCTCACCTTGTGCCTTCAGACAGACCTTATATTGAGTCCTGATATGTGGCCCTGGAGCACAAAACCAGTCCAGACACACCATACATCAACGAAAGCTTATTTATTCAGATGTATAAATCTATATAAATGTATAAAAAAAACTGACCTTCTGACTGGTTTTGTGCTCCAGGGCCACATACGTGAGTTTGAAGGAGAATGCATGCGTTGGCAGTAATGCATAGATGGACAGAATAAGGTGCCTATTTATACTACAGATATCGATTATATTAACGATACATCATATCGTTAGACATTTGATCGATGTGTCGATCCATATTAGAGCTGTCACTAACGATTATTTTGGTAATCGAGTAGATTATTCTACCAATTAATTGGATAATTATAATACATTTTTTGTGGTAATAAAAATAGACCTAAGTGAAGAATAGCTTTTAAAATTACTATTAAAAATTACTAAAATACTATTAAAATTCCTATTATAAATGTATTTTAAAATTACTTAAAATACATTTATAATAGGAATGAGGCAATAATAATTAGTTCAAATAAAGTATTAAAAGCAAGTAATCATGATTTTATTGAACAAAACTGTTAAAATA
>NC_136719.1:27261400-27273900 GCF_936440315.1 Barbus barbus | reverse complement strand
TTCCATACCACACTGAGATGCACTGAGTCAATACACTTTCTATGGTCCCTGAATAGAAAGTTTTCAGGATTGCTGGTGAGACCCTGAATTTCCTCAGCTGTCGCAGATGGTACAGACTTTGCCTGGCTTTCTTAACCTGTGTTTGGATGTGTGTAGTCCAAGTCAGGTTCTCAGAGATGTTTACACCGAGGTACTTGAAGCTACTCACCCTCTCCACAGGGGTCCCACTGATCATAAGAGGAGTGTAGGGCTGCTGCTGTCTCTTCCTAAAGTCCATGATCAGCTCTTTAGTTTTGCTCACATTCAGAGAGAGACAGTTGTCCTGGCACCATGATGTGAGTCTCTCTACCTCATCCAAGTATGCGGTCTCATCGTTGTTGGAGATGAGGCCCAGAACCACAGTATCATCAGCGAATTTGATAATAGATGTGGAGCTATGAGAGGACACGCAGTCATGCGTGTAGAGAGAGTAGAGCAGGGGACTCAGGACACAGCCCTGTGGGGCTCCTATGTTCAGAGTGATGGAGTTTGAGGTGAACTGGCCAACTTTCACCACTTGAGGTCTGCCGGTGAGGAAGTCTTGAATCCAGTCACAGAGTGAGGAGTTTAGGCCGAGGTCTGTGAGTTTAGAAGCCAGCTTGATGGGGACTATAGTGTTGAAAGCTGAGCTATAGTCAATGAATAGCAGCCTTACATAATTCCCATTGTTGCTGTCCAAGTGTGTGAGGGAAGAGTGGAGGACGTGAGAGATGGCATCATCAGTGGATCTGTTTGCGCGATAGGCAAACTGAAGAGGGTCCAAAGTATCAGGGATGGAGGAGCAGATGTGGCTCTTTACAAGTCTCTCAAAAACCTTCATGACTATAGATGTGAGGGCAACTGGGCGATAGTCATTCAGGCAAGAGGGTTTATTGTTCTTTGGCACAGGGATAATAATGGATTTTTTGAATGAGGTGGGAACCACGGAGGTAGCAAGGGACTCATTAAAGATAGACATGAACAAACTAGCGAGCTGATCAGCGCAGGACCTCAGAACACGGCCGGTTATCCCATCAGGTCCGGCTGCTTTCCTGACGTTCACTTTCTTTAGCGCCCTCCGAACCTCATCCTCCGACACGGTGATTACAGGAACGTCCAATATTACATCCCCTTAAGTATTACCAAAGACTATAGCACTTTGGTATTACGGCGCAAGTGATGTGAGGTAGCTTTCATTAGTGCGGTTGCCAGATATCAAGAGTTCAAATCCCCTAATCAGAGCTTCCCTGTTTCAAGGATACATTTTCTGCCCGGTGTTTTGTTTATTTTAAGCAATCTGGCAACCATGCACACGTGCTCGCTCCTCGTTGTGGAATCGCTGCCGCCGATGATCTGAAATCACTGACAAACAAGCTGGAGTTTAGTGATCAAAATGAAAATGCCACTCAACCAGTCTGTGTTCTGTCATGAGAACTCGACTGTATTGTTTGCGATTGTGATAAATGCACTTACTGAATAAATGCACTTACTCAACCGCTGTTGTTTGAACAGAGAAACAGGATATTGCAATTTGGAATTACTATTAGGAATTTCACTGTTATAATATTTTTCATTTGTTTTACCAGTTTTCATAATATAGACAGAGAGAGTGCATAAGTCTTTGGTTTTAATTTATATATATATATTATAGTATGTGTGTGTATATATATATATATATATATATATATATATATATATATATATATATATATATATATATATATATATATATATATATATATGCATGGCGCTAGCAACGCCAAGGTCATGGGTTCGATTCCCAGGGAAAGCAAGAGCTGATAAAATGTAGAAACTGTAACTTGAATGTAGTGTAAGTCGCTTTGGATAAAAGCGTCTGCTAAATGCATAAATGTAAATGTAAATATAAGCCTATAATGAATCATTACACTAGATGAGGTAAAATAAACCATGTATGAGTCCACATTCTATTGATTTGTGCTCATGGTGGTGGATCATCCATAAGGCACATTTCCCCAAATTTGCAAAATTAGCTAAGAAATACCTGTGTTCCAGCAACTAGCTCTCCATCTGAGAGGGTTTTTAGTACCTATGGGAACATAGTTTCATGCCACAGAGCTTCTCTTAAACCAGAGACAGTTCACAGATTTGTGTTGTTAGCTAAAATAATACTTATTCCAGTTTAATTATTTCCCCCAGTTTCACAGTGTAAATTGTCAATTGCATGCACTAAAAAAGTTGATAGAATGCGCGTTCTGTACTTGTTTTGCATTACTTCAGTTAAAGTATAAAATAAAGCTGACTTGACTCCTGAAGTCACACACCTGATGCTGCTGACACTGACTGTGTGTGTGTGTGTGTGTGTGTGTGTGTGTGTGTGTGCAGGGCTCTGTTTGACTATGATAAGACGGCGGACGGTGGCTTCCTGTCGCAGGCGGTGAGTTTCAGGTTTGGAGACGTTCTGCAGGTGTTTGACTGCAGTGATGAGGAGTGGTGGCAGGCCGGAAAACTGACTCCACACGGAGAGCTGGAGGAGACCGGATACATTCCCAGCAAGAGGAGGTGTGTGTGTGTGTGTGTGTGTGTGTGTGTGAGAGAGAGCGAGAGAGTGTGTGTATGAGAGAGAGAGAGTGTGTGTGTGTGTGAGTGAGAGAGTGAATCACCGTGTCAAGTGACTGACAGTGACTCTGAATATGAAACTGAACGTCACCCACAGCAGCTGATCAGGTGTGTGTGTGTGTGTGTGTGTGTGTAGGGTGGAGAGGAAGGAATGGTCCCGTCTGAAGACGCGAGGAAGAGACGCAGTTGGTGGTGAGTGAGTGTGTTTGGCTCTCGTGTGCAGCTCACAGCGGGTCATGTGACGCTGACGCTCCGTGTGTGTGTGTGTGTGTGTGTTTCAGGACGCAGTGAATACATCGTCAGCTATGAGACGGTGATTCAGGCTGAAGGTGAGTCTTGCGTGGCTGGATGACACTGCTGTCAGAGTGTGTTCTGCTGATTGACTGTGATGTCACTTCCTGTTCCACAGTGCAATATGCGCGTCCCGTCATCATCCTCGGACCGAGCAAGGACCGCGTCAATGACGATCTGCTCTCCGAGTTCCCCGACAAGTTCGGCTCCTGCGTCCCCCGTAAGAACCTGGGTTACTTCTGAAAATAGTTACATTTTTGTATTTCTTGTTTTCATTTTCATTTTAGTTACATTTTTGTCATTTTTTTATGTCTATAATTTTTTATTTCATTTTTATTTGTAGTCATTTTAGTACATCCAGTTAAACTAAATCAAAAAGAGAAAAATTGCCTTAGCAACTGGCTAAAGTAGAACAGCAGGGTTTCTGTAGGTCTTTAATAGTCTTAAGATTCACCCTTCCTCAAATATTAAATCAGAGCAGAACGTCTTAAACAAATAAAGTCATGAAATTAATCTCTTCCTCTGTGTTTTTGTTTCCAGTACAAATATCTAAACATCCTGAAATCAAGACACTATTATTTGAAATGAAGATATGAAGTCTTGTTTTCAGAGAAGTTCAACAAAATGAAGTTTATGATTAAACCGAGATCAAATATCTGCCAGTGAGGAATGAAAACATATTTCGCTTTGCATTAAGATGATTTTTCTGACAGATATCTGTTCTTGTTTTAATCATCAACTCGCTTCTTTTTTGTTCAATTTGCTTGATCTTGATTTATGAATCTTTAGACATTTGCTCTGAAAAACAAGACAAAAATACTGAGGAAGAACAGCAGTGTGATCAGAAGGTGCAGTAAAGTTATGTCTGGTCCAAGCTCAGAACAGCTTTACTCAGGAACGATCCTGTTACGGTACAGCGCTGTGAGATCCGGTGACAAGCATGCAAATTCTGCACAGAAATCTGTTATAAACAGATCAAACCCAGAAGCAGGAACACTGGCTATAACCATGCTGTTGTGGCAGAAATAGTCGAATGCTAATACATTATTAATGTCAGAGTTTGTACAGTCTTTTAAGAGAGAAATTCAAGCACTTTTCAGTGACTTTCAAGCATTCACACAGCTATTTCCAGCACGTTAAAGCTCTAAAAACACTTCTGTAAAATAATAATTAAGAAAGAAACCATCAAATGACCACTATAACCAGTAGATGGCAGCAGAGGAGCACTTATTGGCTTATCAGTCATTTATTTATACTTTTTGTTTTATATTTTGAAATGATAAAATCACTATTATAAAATATCAAATCATCAAGAAATTAAATTGTTAAACCTTTGCACTTTTGTGTGTAAGAACTAAGAAAAACAAACTTTTCCATTTGGGACTGAATCACACAAAGTGTTCCTTTTATAATCACTGAAGTTATTGGTCAGTTACATATAATAGCCTACAATAGAAGAATAATAGTACATTTAGAGTAGAATAGCCTATATTAATTTTCTATATAAAAATCTTGCACATTACTGTTGTTAATAAAAGTACTCAAGCTCAGTGCTTTACTGCCAAAAGTGTTTTACCAAAAAATAGAGCAATATTACTAGTAACTGCACTTATTAATGCAAATCATTAGTAATTTTATGATTAAATGATCTTTATTTTGAATACCCACACAACACCGCCCAGCGCTACCAAATCTGCTTCTGGTAGAAGCTCTCAGATGTTAGTCTGGAGCCCTGCACACAGATGATGACCATAAACTGAATGGCGCTCGAGTGTTTGATCTGATTGTATTCTGCACACAAAGACTCACTGAAGAGGCTTCCTGTGTTTGACAGACACGACGCGGCCCCAGCGCGAGTACGAGGTGGACAGCCGCGACTATCACTTCGTGTCGTCACGTGAACAGATGGAGAAAGACATTCAGAGTCACCGGTTCATCGAGGCCGGACAGTACAACAACCACCTGTACGGCACCAGCGTCCAGAGCGTCAGACAGGTGGCAGAACAGGTGAGAGACGCCCCGAGAAACCGTCTTTTTGAACCGTTTTGAACCGAGTAACGGTTTATGTGTGTGTGTGTGTGTGTGTGTGTGTTTGCAGCAGGGGAAACACTGTATCCTGGATGTTTCAGCGAATGCAGTGAGGAGGTTACAGGCCGCCCAACTTCACCCCATCGCCATCTTTATACGACCCTCATCCCTGCAGAACATACTGTGAGTGTGTGTTTGTGTGGGAGTGAGTCTGAGAGTGTGTGTGTGTGTGTGTGTGTGCGTGTGCGTGCGTGCGTGCGTGCGTGTGTGTGTGTGCGTGTGCATGCGTGTGTCAATGAGTCTTAGTGCGCGAGTGAGTCTGTGTGTGTGTGTGTGTGTGTGTGTGTGTGTGTATGTGTGCGTGTGTGTGTGTGTGCGTGTGCGTGTGTCAATGAGTCTTAGTGCGCGAGTGAGTCTGTGTGTGTGTGTGTGTGTGTGTGTGTGTGTGTGTGTGTGTGTGTGCGTGTGTCAATGAGTCTTAGTGTGTGTGTGTGTGTGTGTGTGTGTGTGTGTGTGCGTGTGTCAATGAGTCTTAGTGCGTGAGTGAGTCTGTGTGTGTGTGTGTGTGTGCGTGTGTCAATGAGTCTTAGTGCGTAAGTGAGTCTGTGTGTGTGTGTGCGTGTGTCAATGAGTCTTAGTGCGTAAGTGAGTCTGTGTGTGTGTGTGTGTGCGTGTGTCAATGAGTCTTAGTGCGTGAGTGAGTCTGTGTGTGTGTGTGTGTGTGTGTGTGTGTGTGTGTGTGTGTGTGCGTGTGTCAATGAGTCTTAGTGCGTAAGTGAGTCTGTGTGTGTGTGTGTGTGTGTGTGTGTGTGTGTGTGCGTGTGTGTGCGTGTGTCAATGAGTCTTAGTGTGTGTGTGTGTGTGTGTGTGTGTGTGTGTGTGTGTGCGTGTCAATGAGTCTTAGTGCGTGAGTGAGTCTGTGTGTGTGTGTGTGTGCGTGTGTCAATGAGTCTTAGTGCGTAAGTGAGTCTGTGTGTGTGTGTGTGTGTGTGTGGTGTGTGTAACGCTGTCACGGTCAGTTGACACGGTGTAACGTTTGTAGCGGCTGTGTCTGATTTCAGAGACATTAACAAGCGTCTGACGGAGGAACAGGCCCGAAGAGCTTTAGACAGAGCCATCAAACTGGAGCAGGACTTCATCGAATGCTTCTCAGGTGAAACATCATCACAGATCATATGGAAATCAGCTCTGATGTGATTGGTTAACCTCTCTGTCAGGGCTTGATCTTCCAGAGCATTTGCATGACTACCAGCCTTGAGTGACGGTCTTATTAACCAATAGAGTGAGAGCACCTCCGTTCTCCCCGATCAGCACTGCTCTAGCCAACTGCGTAAACACCCACCGTTTAAAAAGGGTCAGATCGAAAGTTAGGCAAATTAAAACTAAAGAGAAACGTATGTAACTTTAGCTTCAAAATGACAGACAATGAATAAAAAGGTCATTTGCAAGAGCTTATCAAGAGCTCCCTTATCGGTTCTGCTTTCAGTACTGGAGAATAAAAGATACATTTTTAGATGTTTTTATTAGTAGGCTACATGAACGTTATCTTACACATTTTATCTCCCAACAGATTAATTTGAAATAAGTTTATAATGCATGTTGGCTAATTCAGAGGACCGCACACACAGCCCGTGTCTCTGAACGCTTCTCATAGTCGCTCCGCTCTGTGTCTCCCGGACGAGCCGCTGCGTAGCCTGTCTCGTAATGCTCTTTATACTCGCGGTCTCGCGCCCGGTTCTGCTGCGCAAGTCTCTCACGAGCACATCTGGTAATATAGACGAGGCCTGACGCACGCGCACAACCTGTGTCCACTCGATCGCGTTTGAAACGAAGGTAAATGAAGTCTAACTGCTTGTTAATTTCACTCGGATGAAATGAAACATTCAGCACATTTCCCACTTGTTCTTAAAATCTCAAATACTTAAAAATGAATGATTCAGCCTGTGTAACATGTAATACTTTAATAACTGACTAAAGAAATACAGTTCTTTATTTATAAAAAATAAACAAATCTTTCCTGTGAAATTCAGTAATTCTGTAAAAGTCTAACACCATTATAATCTTCCCTGCAGGAACCCCCCCCCCCCCCCCCCCCCCATCTTACACTGTGGTCAGATGAACTCTAACGCCGGTGTTCAGATGATTTGTGCTACCCTGGCAGATTAATCAGATGGTAGCAGAATTCATTGGATTGCGACTAGAGTTCACAGCATTTCACTCGCTGGACGCCTCAGCAGCACATTTGTATAGTCTGTACTACTGATTCCTGATTGGTTGACAGCAAATTTCAAATATTAAATGGAACAATAAAAAAACATTATTAACCGGTTAATGGCCATTTCAAATTTTCGATTCTGTTCAGAACTACAAGATTTGATTTAGTTTCTGTTTCCGTTCCTTGAAGCGGTTCAGAGCCCTGCTCTCTGTGCACTGGCATGAACCTCAAAGCAGGCCTATTTACGTGCTATAGTTTCTATTAATATTTAGAATTAATATTTTTCATATTAGTTAGAATTTGAGTCATTTTCTTGTGGCTTTTTGTCATTTTTATTAGTTTCTTCTTTCAAGAAGCCTATAACGTTTTCAATATTTTGATTTAGTTATTTTCACGTTCCTTTTTCACTGTAGTATTTATTTGGACGTTTTAGTCATTTTGTTGTGTGGTTTTTGGCATTTTATTAGTTTTCAGTACATATTAGTATTATTAATCTTTTCAATTAATTTTTTCAATTTCACATGATCTGTTTTCATTTAAATTTTAGTTGAAGTTTTATATTTTTCTTGTTTTATTACATAGTTTTTTTTTACATGTTCCATTTTAATTTTAGTTAAAGACTTAGTAATTTTTTGTGAGGTTTTGTAATTTTCATTAGTTTTCCATTTTTAGTCTTTTATTAATTTTTATTTCAGTTTTAGTTATTTTAGTTTTTGTTAAGCTAGATAGAAATTAATATATTACCTTGGAAATTACATTTTTTAAATTAAAAAAGTAAAAATAGTGTAAGTAAATAAAATAATTTTTTTATTTTTTATTTCAAGTAACATGAATGTTTGTCTATGGTTTTATTTTTAGTTATCGATAACCCTGCATCAGATCGTATTATCACACAAGATCAAGACTAGTTTTAGTGTGATCGTGTCTTTAAAGGGTTTATAATGTTTGTGTGTGTGTGTGCGTGTGTGTGTGTGCGTGCAGCGATCGTGGAGGGCGACAGCTTCGAGGAGATCTACCATCGCGTGAAGTCTGTGATCAAGGAGCAGTCTGGACCGTATATCTGGATCCCAGCGCGAGAGAGACTGTAAACACACACACACAAACACACTCATGCGTGTGAGGACTTACAGCAGGGGCTCATGGGAGTCTCTGGGTGTGTGTGTGTGTGTGAAGGTCAGTTCACTGCGTCCGGCGTGCTGAAGCTCGTGTCTCGGGATGATCTTCAGATTCACGCCTACAGCTCATTACATCATGTAAATATGCGTCTGTGCGCAGAGGACGCTTACCTCATCGCCATGGCAACGGTTCATCGTGGGGTCAGAAGTGAAAACACCACAGCGCTGTGTGAACTAGCCTTAACGTGAGTGTGTGTGTGTGTGCGCATGTGTGTGTGAGCGAGCCGCTGCTACTGATGATGATGATGATGATGATGAAGGCGATCTGTGGGTTGTTTCCATGGTGATTGTGAGCTCAGTGAGTGTAACACAGTGTCTGAGGCAATATAGACATGAGCACTGAGCACTTTACTAGCACACACACACACACACACTCTGACATGCGTGTGTGTGGCTCATTGTGAAGATGTGTCTCTATAGGGCTACTGTTTACATACAATACACACTTTAACCTGCACAGGGAGAGAAACGCATGTGTGTGAGAGTGTATGTTTGTGACTGTGTGTGTGTGTGTGTGTGCGCGCGTATCTGTGTCTGTGTGTGTGTGCGTGTGTGTGCGCGTGTCTGTGTGTTTGTGTGTGTGTGTGTGTGTGTGTGTGTGCGCGCGTATCTGTGTCTGTGTGTGTGTGTGTGTGCGTGTGTCTGTGTGTTTGTGTGTGTGTTGAGTATTATTATTATTATTATTAATATAATTAATATTCTACAGCTGTACATACAGATTCAGATTATCTGAACCAATGGGGCTTTAAACACATGAACACTGCACTTCTCTGAGCCAAAACTACCCACAATCCACCTCTCTGCCCATACAAACACACTGACGTCACGCTGTGCTCACGCCAACATCCACACGACCCATAATGCACTGCGCTCAGTCCACAACATTCAACCAAAGTGTTTTTCTGCTTTAGTTTGTGTGATTATGATGTTTGAGTTCGCTTTGTCATTTCAGACTCATGTTCACACTCTTACAGACGCATTTAAACCGGCGACGCGACACGACGGCCGCTCTGTATAATGTGAAATAAATGGATTAATAAATATATTTCCTGTTGTAAACTAGCTACAATACTGAGATGATGATTCATTAAACTGTTTTAATAATTCCTCAGGCTCTCGCGTGTTTCTGTGTTTACAGGTGGAACTGAGAATATTCATCATCTCAAGGTATGTGTGTGTGTGTGTTTGAGAGAGAGAGAGAGAGAGTGTGTGTGTGTGTTTGAGAGAGAGAGAGAGTGTGTGTGTGTGTTTGAGAGAGAGAGAGAGTGTGTGTGTGTGTTTGAGAGAGAGAGAGAGAGAGTGTGTGTGTGTGTGTGTGTGTGTGTGTGTGTGTGTGTATGAGTGTGTAACACCTGGTGAATGAGCACAGGGGTCAGAGTTGAATCTGTTTGTGTCATAATCTTTACAGCCACTAGAGGTCACAATAACAACACACACACACTCTCTCAAACACACACATACACACTGATCATGATGTGTGTGTCTGTTTGTAATGTAACAATCATCTGAATGTTCTCAGAATGTTACATTTAAATGTTCAATATGTGAGATCTCAGTTCTTCATGAAGTGTGTGTGTGTGTAGGGCAGTCAGACAGATGCAGGCAGAGGTCGTCAGAAGTTGAGCGGAGATCATCACTCAGACAATAAACACATTGAGATGTGTGTGTGTGTGTGGGTCGTTTGTCAGCAGTACTGAGTGAGTGAGTGACACTAATGACCTGTGATGAGCATACACACACACACACACACACATGAGATTTAACCTCCAGCTCCAGACATGCATGTTCTCTCACCAGCACTGGTGTCACATGACCAGTGATGTCACGAGTGAGGCACGCGGATCAGCTAGCATCTTCACTGGAGCCAGACAGGAAGTGGAGCGTTCCATTCGGAGCGTGAGGCGGGGGTCGGGAGCCGAGGTGAGGCGCACTGATGTCATCGGGGCCCCGAGAGCGGGTGTGGCACTCACAACCATCTCCGTGGCGACCCCTGGGGGCCCCTAGTGTGAGTGTGTGTGCCTTTATTCAGGGTTAATGTGTGTCACTGCTCTTATTACACACACTCTGATATACGAGCCTTGCGAGTATCTACATGTGTCATCAGCAGATGTGAGATGTTCCACATAAACAACAGAAACAAATGAAGACGAGAACAGAAACTGCACAGAATAATTCACCCAGAAACAAACATGCTCCTCAGGTCATCAGAGATCAGGATGAGTGTGTTTCTTCATCAGGTTTGTAGAAATGTGTCTCTGCATCAGTGTCTCAGCAATGGATGCTCTGCAGTGAATGGGTGCCGTCAGAATGAGAGTCCAAACAGCTGATAAAAACATCACAATAATCCACACCACTCCAGTCCATCAGTTAACATCTGGAGAAGACAAAAACTTTAAAGTTTAGAGCTGTTTTGTCTTGTAAACACTGCTTGATCTGTGCAGATTTCTCTCCTGATTCAGACCAGAACACTTTCACTGGAGGAAGAGTTATTATGGTCTTAATGCTGGATTAGTTTGAGCTTTAGTCTTCTCCAGATGTTAACTGATGGACTGGAGTGGTGTGGATTATTGTGATGTTTTTATCAGCTGTTTGGACTCTCATTCTGACGGCACCCATTCACTGCAGAGCATCCATTGCTGAGACACTGATGCAGAGACACATTTCTACAAACCTGATGAACAAACACACTCATCCTGACCTCTGATGACCTGAGGAGAAGAAAATTGTAGTTTTTGGCTGAACTATAGTTTAAGTGCTGGCTGTGTGTTTGAGTCCTGAGCTGATTGTGGTGTTTGGTTCAGTGTTTGAGGGTCTTCAGTGATCTGGACGAGCTGCAGGGGGTCTTCTGTGACTGAGCTCAGTGAAACAGAAGCGCTAGAGGGAATAATGAGGTGTGAATGCAGCAGTGATGTTTTACAGCGTCTTTAACACCTCACAGGTGTGTGTGTCCTCGTCTCATCACTGACGCGTCAAGAAGATCATGTTCACATTCATTCAGCTTCATTCTGATTGGCTCCTGCTTCTATATTGGCTTTGATGCTTCCATTAAAAACCTTTAACATACATGGAATCTTTCCACTGGACAAAATGTTCTTTAGACAATTGAAATGTTCTTCAGTTACAAAAAAAATAAAATAAAATTTAACAACGGATTACTGAAAGGTTCTTTGGAGAACCAAAAATGGTTCTTCGATGGGATCCCACATTGAATTAAATGTGAAATGTTGAAGTAGAAAGACTAAAATAGTATTTACTCCAGTAATGTTTTATTTACAGCTGTAGATCAGATTCTTCTGCTTTGAATGGGTTTAAATCAGATTGAATTGCTGTCAGATGAAGGTTTCTGCACACAGATCCAGATTCAGTGTCTGATTCTAGTTTCCATCAGATGGTGTTCCTCGGGTCATCTTCATCATCATCATCAGTGACGTGTGCACAGCAGATCATCACACACACACGGTACAGGTGAGATCCTGTCTTTAACCAGAAGAAAAAGTGGCATGTATTCAGGCTGTCATGAGATATATATATATATTGATGCATTTAGCATGCACTCTTATCCAAAGCATTTCACAACAAAGCAACAAAAGTGATTCCTGACAGGTTCATTAGGAGACTAGAAGCAAGCTAGGGCAGAAATAACTTCTCATGAACACCTGAGCACTCTTCAGTGATGTCCAGAGGATCAGGCCAGTGTTCATGTGTGTGATAACAGAAACACAATCTGATGCTCAGATAATCACAGACTCATTGAGTTTCTCACACACAGAGAGAGAGAGAGAAACACACACACACACACACAGAGAGAGAGAGAGAAACACACACACACACACACACACTGTGAAACAGGGAGTGACTGCGGAAACACTTGACACAATACAGCATTACACACCAGTGAAACTCACACATTTACACACAAACACATGAACGAACAGGAGCTCATTCACAGCTCACTCTATAGGTCTCTCTGTTCAAATAGATTTATTGGCATGACAAAAATACATTTTGTATTGCCAAAGTGTTGAGACAACAAAGAAAATGGTTTAGAACATCTGAACGTTTATTTAAATATTATAACTAATGTTATATATAACTAATATGGAAATGACATATAGGTATAGGGGGAAAATATAATACAGAAGTCATGTAGCAACTACTGGACTTTAACTGTAGCA
>NC_136719.1:27243900-27258900 GCF_936440315.1 Barbus barbus | reverse complement strand
TGTGTGTGTGTGTGTGTGTGTCTCTGTGTGTGCGCATGCGAAAATATTCAGATGTAACCCCCTTTGAAATCTTTAACATTTTCAAGTAACTGTAATTTAATTACAATTTTTTTTCTGTAATAGATTACAGTTACATTTCTTTTATAATTAAATTACGTAATTACATGTAACTATAGTTTCTCCCAACACTGTTTATAACCAAATTCATCAAAACTCTCCAGTGTATCTGACTTTGTACAGAGCAACTGAATTTGTAAATCATCGTATTTGTAAGCTATTTAGTAATGTAGCCTATATATATTTATATATCACATAAACTAAATTAATTTGTGCGTGAGAGTCTACATGAAGCGCGCTCGTGTTTCAGCTCTGACGGACAGCCGCTGGGACCAATAGGAGGCGGTGCTGCCCGCGGGGGGCGGGGTTAGCAGCAGTGCTCGGTTCTGAGGGAAACTCGACGGTAACTCCGCGTCGCTGCGAAAGTTTCGGTAAATGTTTTTCTCGAGATTATTTAACGGCTGACCGCAGCGACGAGTGGAATATAGACGACTTTGAACGGAAGAAGCGCGCGCTGCTGGGATTAGAGAGTTTTAACGGCGGGACAGCGCATAACCAGGATTGAGTTTCAGTCCGATTCGAGTTTATTGGTAACGTTATCTGTTTGATCCGGATCGGATTCAGTGTGGATTGAAGATTTAAACTGGTCAAGTTTTATCTTCATTTATTTGAAACAGGAATGGGCCGAAATTAAGGTTAGTTTAGAAAGAAAAGTTCCTCACGAGTCGGATTTGTGGAGTTTTTACATAATTAAATAATAATCCGTGTTGTTTGTTGAAATCGGATTGATGAGGTTTTGAGAGACTGGAGTGGATCTGAATCTAAAGATCTGACAGCACTTTGAGATGGATCCTGTTTTCTGGATTATTGCTGTGATCTGGTTCTGGACTGGATTCACATCAGCAGAGGAAGGTACGAGCAACATTAATATTAGTATATATTACTGTTATTATTGACGAATTCTGCGTTATTAAACACATACTGTCTGTCCTTACTGAATAATAATTTATCATTGACTTTGACAAACTTTCAAAAAATAAACGCTTTGATTGTCTTTCACAGTAACTGGAGAATCTGAATTTATTTCTGGGATGATTAGTCTTCAGATAATGAGAAGTCCGTAGTTTATAAAGTGGATTTTGTGTTCTGAATAAATCGACTTATTTTACAAGTTCTTCAATGGTTCAATAAAGATCCTCCGTTTCTGGCTCTTTACACTCTTAAAAATAAAGCTGTTTTCGCAGTGACGTCATAGAAGAACCATTTGTCATTAGTGTGAAGAACATTCATAAAGATCTTTTGTGCAATGGAAAGAGTCCAATGATGTTAAAGGTTCTTTGTGGAATCACCAAAGCCAATATAAAACATATTTGTTAAGGTGGGTTCTAGAGTTACAGGCTTCTTGAAAGGTTCTTCAAGGTTCTTTAAAGCAGCAGAACACAGATGCGTTTCTACAGAACCAGAGAATCCCGAGTTCTTTGTGGAACATGTGAAGGTTCTCGACTATCTGTTGACCGTCACAGGAGTTCTGTGTGTCTCCAGATGATAAACCCAGAGAGTGTGTGTGTGTGTGTGTGTGTGTGTGATAATGAATATGTTATATGGTGCTAAATGCTCCTCTAGAGTTCGTTTCTCTAGCTTACTAACGAGTTTCTGGTCAGCGGAAATGTTTTATCTGAGGTAAATGTAACATTGTTTACAAGCTGATATATCTTTGTGCGGCTGAAACATTTACATGAGACGGGTTTCTTTTAACGCCTTCAGACAGTGTTGGGGTGTAACTAGTTTCATGTAACGAAATTACATGATTTAATTACGAGATCAATTTAATTTAAAGTTACTGTTACTTGTGAAAATGTTAAAAATGACAAAGGGGGCTACATCTGAATATTTTCACACACACACACACGCACACACACACACTCTCTCTCTCTCACACACACACTCTCTCTCTCTCTCTCACACACACACACACTCTCTCTCTCTCTCTCACACACACACACTCTCTCTCTCTCTCTCACACACACACACACTCTCTCTCTCTCACACACACACTCTCTCTCTCTCTCTCACACACACACACACACACACACACACTCTCTCTCTCTCACACACACACACTCTCTCTCTCTCTCACACACACACTCTCTCTCTCTCTCTCACACACACACACACACACACACACACTCTCTCTCTCTCACACACACACTCTCTCTCTCTCTCTCACACACACACACACTCTCTCTCTCTCACACACACACTCTCTCTCTCTCTCTCACACACACACACACACACACACACACTCTCTCTCTCTCACACACACACACTCTCTCTCTCTCTCACACACACACTCTCTCTCTCTCTCACACACACACACACACACAGATTTGATTGTTTTATTTCATAAGTTGCATTGACGGCTAAATGAGGCAGCAATGTTTCAGGAGTTTAGGACACATGCTTATTTAATAACTGTTTTATTTCATATTTGGGTTGATGTATATGCTTTATTTTTAAGATGAAATGTTAGATGCCAGTGTTTCCTGCAAAGATTTGATTTCAAAAGCAGTATTATAGCTATTAAAAAGTTTCTTGTTATAATTTTAAATCTGCATTTAACCTCAGAATGATCTCAAAATGAAAAGAGGTGCTATATTCTGAGTGCTTTAAAATGAAATGATTATAATCTTAATTGAAGTGATGAAGGATTCTGAAAGTCTGACAGTAATCAGTGATGAGTTCTACTGTAATATAACCCTGTTTGAAAATGATTAACGGTTGAAAACATTCGTTAGCAATTTAGAAAAGTAATCAGTTACATTAATTGAAATAGTTACATACTTATTACATTTATAGGGCAACTTGTAATCTGTAACCTGTTACATTTCCCAAAGTAACCTTCGCAACACTGCCTTCAGATGTTCATTCATGTTTATTTTGTTTCAAGCATCGGTATCGTTTCGTAAAAATGAAAATCGATAATCAAGAAATCGATATTTCTCACCCAGCCCGAGTTATAACGACTGCAGACTAATGAAAGAACACGTAAGAACGTTATTGACTATATATATTTTTTATCTTTAAGGAGGTTTCAGCTGAAGAGCTCGTTGCTAAAGTAAACACGCGGATCGGTATCGCTCTTATTAACATCCACACACTTTCATTATTCATAATTGAGGTTGTATTTTTAAATCAGCCTGGTTTGGAAGCGTTCAGCAGGATTTCGATGGGCTAAACCCCGCGTGCTCATTACGACTATAAAGACTTTCATTTGTCCTCCTGTAAGATCAACAATATCTGACACTGTCCAAACACTGCGGCGCGTCCAGCGGAGAGACGGATGAGGAGCGGCGCTCAGGCCCGCTGAACGATGTACTCGGCTCAGATTTACGGGATTCTTTGAGGTATTTTACACGTGCTTGCGACAGGAAGAGCTCATAAAGCAGGCGAGAGTCGAGCGAGTGATTGGAAGCGAGGGTTTCTGGTGAAGTTAACCAGCTGTGTTAGTTAATCTGGAGGGACGGTCACACGGCTCAGGCCCATTGTTGAGGAACAATAGAGCGGCTGAAGAAGCTTACGGCTCTCAGGAACACCAGCTCTCCTCCTCAAAGGAGCTAAAGAGCTCCAATATGCTAAACTCAAGAGATTGACCCTAAAACACAGTAAATCTCCAAGTGTTTCATCACAGCTGCGCTCTCTCTTCTCTCACAGATGCAAACAGGAGGACATTTGGCTTTCAAATGTGTGGACATCACTTCTGCTCTTTTGTGTGAGAGTGTGTGGGTGTGTATGTGTGTGTGGGTGTGTATGTGTGTGTGTGTGTGTGTGTGTATGTATGTGGGTGTGTATGTGTGTGTGAGGTAGTCTCAATGTCCATAAATCCCGTTAAACAGATTTTTCTCAGCAGTGAGAGATAAAGCTGGATTATCATGGGCTGTGACCTCCGACCCCTCCGTCTTTCTCTCTTTAAGGGGTCTTCTTGACTCAGATTCAGTGGATTGAAAGTTATTCACACTGTCCCTCACATCTGCTTTTGATCCAGTTTAGATCTCATTCACACTGTGTTATTGTGATAGTGTATTTCTGTAGCTCAAGCAGTAGGTCATGGGTTCGAGTCCCAGGAAATACATGAACTGATGAAAATACCTTGAATGCAGTGTTAATCACTTTGGATAAAAGTGCTTGCAAATGCTATACATGTAAATGTATGTTTCAGTGGTAATGGTGTGGATTTGGTTATGGTTGGTTTGGAGTGTGTGTGTGTGTGTGTGTGAATGAACGCCTGTAATTGTGTGAGTGTTTGTTTTGGAGAGCTTGTCAAGCTTGTTAGCGTAATTAAACTGAGCGCCACTGGACCGCAGCCTAATTATCCCATCTTCAGCCAATCACATGCCCCATTACCTCTCATCCAATCAGCTGCCAGATGGGAGGAGCCTGAGAGGCAGTCATGTTTGAATTAATGATGAGTGATGGAATGATGCGCAGTCAATTAATCAGTGATCAATTACTGGCCTAATACTCTGTTTCCTCTCAGAAAGTCAGGCTTTACTAAAACTATTAAAACATTTTTGTTAATTGAAATAAAACTGACACAAAATTGATGAAAAGCTGAATAAAATTAGAAATGTTACCTTGGCAACCAACAAAAGTAAGTTTAAGTTGAAGCACAAAAATTACCAACTGGAAATGAATGAAAACTAAAATTGTAATAAAACTTAATATAAATAGTAATGTTTAAAAAGAATAAGAACTAATAAAAATGACAAAGCACATACAAAATAAATTAGAGGTTAAATTAACATATTACAAATAAAAACTAAAACTGTAATAAAAAAATAAACTAAACATTTAATAAAATTTAAAAAGAACAGAAACTAATATAAATGACAAAAGCACATAATAAAAGTATTAAATATTAAACTAGAATTTAAATTAACTGAAGTATAACTGAAATAATTATAATATTTATAAAGAACAAAAACTAATAAAAATGGCAAATTATAATATTGATATATATTTCATTAAAATGAATTATATATTTCATTAAAAATGAAAACTGAAACTGAAAAATAGAAGTTAAAATTAAAAGATAAAACTTATTAATATTAATAAAAACAATAATAGTATTTAAATTATACTAAGCACTGGGTTTGAGTTGGTTTGATTTATTTATTGGTTGATTTTTCCTCACACATTTATTTGTGTGTGTGTGTGTGTGTGAGTGAGCGAGTGTAAGCTGCTGGATCTTCTTCAAGTTCTGTCTCGTTCTATCAGTCTCTCTCTGTAATTAGTGATGAGTTGATTAGAGGTGTGTGTGTGTGTCCAGTGCGAGCTGTAATTTTGCTGTTCCGCTCCATGGACACTCAGGCATGAACAGGAATTCTGCCAGCCCTCCCGTGTGTGTGTGTGTGTGTGTGTGTTGTAATAAATGAAAATGTCACTCGATCACTTTTTTGGCTCTGAACTGCCTCCTGGGTATCATTGTGTTTTCTCTGGAAACAATGGAATAGAGACGGACAGACAGGGAGACGGACAGACAGAATGCTGGGACGTTTCCCGCTCCTCCCTTGTTCTTCCTATTCTTTGTGTAAAGCGGCTGCAGTCGTTGAACTCGCTGTTTTATAGGTTCAGATGTTAAACTGGGCGTTGATTGCTAGCGCTCTATTTTCACAGCATTAGCGCTCCTCCACCAGACGCCTGTGCAGTAATTTAGAGCAAAAACTCATCATAAACACATTACACTGCATTAAATATGTCTGAAATCAAACCCGCAGTAATGCTGCATTTACACCGTGTCACATTCACCATAATTATGAGTTTCCGACTAGTGAAAACTGTTTACGTCTTTGTCTTGTAATTACAAGTTGGATTTTATGAAAGAACGCTGTAATGTCACATCAAAACTATTTCAGCAGTTGAGTTATGAAGCTCTGGTCATGTGACCACTTCATGTCTTTGATTATGATGTTGGGTCAATGTGTGTATTTATATTTGTGAGTGTTTTACTGTCGTCCAAACTAAACCGCACATGAGTTTCTCATCAGATGATGTTCTACAGCTGCTGTAAACCTGTCTATCTCTGTCTGTCTCTCTCACAGAGGTGCTGATGAACACAAAGCTAGAAACATCTGATCTCAGATGGACCATCTACCCCAGCAGTGACCCTGAGGTGAGACACACACACACACCTGCATGAACTCACATGACTGTCAAAAGAACATTCAATGTTAACGTCTTCATGAAACACCACTAACTGCGTTTAAATGCACATCAGTATTTTGTAATAGTTTGCTCCGCTTGTTTCTCCCACAGAATACAAATATAAAAAAGGTAATCTGTGACATTATTAAAGAAAAACCTGGAATTAGTGAGATATAAACTCATAATTAGTGAGCTATAAACTCAGAATTAGTGAGATATAAACTCAGAATTAGTGAGGTATAAACTTCGAATTAGTGAGGTATAAACTCAGAATTAGTGAGATATAAGTTCATAATTAGTGAGGTATAAGCTCAGAATTAGTGAGGTATAAATTCAGAATTAGTGATGTATAAACTCAGAATTAGTGATATATAAACTCAGAATTAGTGAGATATAAACTCAGAATTAGTGAGGTATAAACTCAGAATTAGTGATGTATAAACTCAGAATTAGTGATATATAAACTCAGAATTAGTGAGATATAAACTCAGAATTAGTGAGATATAAACTCAGAATTAGTGAGGTATAAGCTCAGAATTAGTGAGGTATAAACTCAGAATTAGTGAGATATAAACTCAGAATTAGTGAGGTATAAGCTCAGAATTAGTGAGGTATAAGCTCAGAATTAGTGAGGTATAAGCTCAGAATTAGTGAGGTATAAACTCAGAATTAGTGAGGTATAAGATCAGAATTAGTGAGGTATAAACTCAGAATTAGTGAGGTATAAGATCAGAATTAGTGAGGTATAAACTCAGAATTAGTGAGGTATAAGCTCAGAATTAGTGAGGTATAAACTCAGAATTAGTGAGATATAAACTCAGAATTAGTGAGGTATAAGATCAGAATTAGTGAGGTATAAGCTCAGAATTAGTGAGGTATAAGCTCAGAATTAGTGAGGTATAAACTCAGAATTAGTGAGATATAAATTCAAAATTAGTGAGGTATAAACTCAGAATTAGTGAGGTATAAACTCAGAATTAGTGAGATATAAGTTCATAATTAGTGAGGTATAAACTCCGAATTAGTGAGGTATAAGCTCAGAATTAGTGAGGTATAAGCTCAGAATTAGTGAGATATAAGATCAGAATTAGTGAGGTATAAACTCAGGATTAGTGAGATATAAACTCAGAATTAGTGAGATATAAACTCAGAAATAGCGAGATATAAACTCAGAATTAGCGAGATATAAACTCAGAATTAGTGAGGTATAAACTCAGAATTAGTGAGATATAAACTCAGAATTAGCGAGATATAAACTCAGAATTAGTGAGATATAAACTCAGAAATAGCGAGATATAAACTCAGAATTAGCGAGATATAAACTCAGAATTAGTGAGGTATAAACTCAGAATTAGTGAGATATAAACTCAGGATTAGTGAGATATAAACTCAGAATTAGTGAGATATAAACTCAGAAATAGCGAGATATAAACTCAGAATTAGCGAGATATAAACTCAGAATTAGTGAGGTATAAACTCAGAATTAGTGAGGTATAAACTCAGAATTAGCGAGATATAAACTCAGAATTAGCGAGATATAAACTCAGAAATAGCGAGATATAAACTCAGAATTAGCGAGATATAAACTCAGAATTAGCGAGGTATAAACTCAGAATTAGTGAGATATAAACTCAGAATTAGCGAGATATAAACTCAGAATTAGCGAGATATAAACTCAGAATTAGTGAGGTATAAGCTCAGAATTAGTGAGGTATAAGCTCAGAATTAGTGAGATATAAACTCAGAATTAGTGAGGTATAAACTCAGAATTAGTGAGGTATAAAATCAGAATTAGTGAGATATAAACTCAGAATTAGTGAGATATAAGCTCAGAATTAGTGAGGTATAAACTCAGAATTAGTGAGGTATAAACTCAGAGTTAGTGAGGTATAAACTCAGAGTTAGTGAGGTATAAACAATACTGAGAAGAAAAGTCTGAATTGTGAGATAAAAAGTCATAGTTATATTTTGTATTTTTATTCTGTGGCAGAAATGGGCTTCCATGCTAACACCTCAGTCCCATTATCTTAAAACAATATTCAGATTCCCAGTCCTGGAATAAGCTTGTTTTAATGGGAAATCAGTTGCATTGTCCAGACCGCAGGGAATTATGGGTGCTAACAGATACTGAGCTGTAGGTTAGGTGTTTAGGATCATAAAGAGACAACCATGCTGATTATTTCATTGAATTATTAAAGGAAACTAACATTAACTAGTGTTTTTATTTTAATCGTCTGCCGCTTTCCATTTGGTGTTGCTGGGGATTTTTGAGGGCAGAAAGTGTTCAAGTCCTAATTAAATTACTGTTTAAAGTAGTATTTAAACTAATTACTGAGCACTAAACCAACAGCAACACCTGGAATCTCTTGGGAAATAACAGCAGGAAATAAAACACACAACAACCACAAATCCAGGAATATTCCCATACCTGCACACAACACATACTGTATGTGACCCTGCAGCACAGAAGCAGTCATGAGTAACACAGGTATATTTGTAGCAATAGACAACAATACATTGTATGGATCAAAATTATACATTTCTCTTTTATGACAAAAATCATTAGGATATTAAGATCATGTTCCATCAAGATATTTCGTAAATTTCCTACCGTAAATATATCAAAACTTCATTTTTGATTAGTAATATGCATTGCTAAGAACTTCATTTGAACAACTTTAAAGGAGATTTTCTCAATATTTAGATTTTTTTGCTCCCTCAGATTTTCTAATAGTTGTATCTCAGACAAATATTGTCCGATCATAACAAACCATACATCAATGGAAAGATTATTTATTCATCTTTCAGATTATGCTTACATCTCAATTTTTAAAAAAATTACCCTTATGACTGGTTTTGTGCTCCAGGGTCACATGTAAACACTGTAATCAGAAAAAAGCTGGAGCTGGATTATCCAGCAGAGCTGATGTGCATGTATATTCAGTCACCGTTTACATATTGATGACAGCAAGTGATTATATTCCGGGGAAAGATGGTGATCTTAAAATCATGTGCAGTAGGACAGAGTCTGTCTGTCGTTAAGTTCTGTGTTTCACATGAAGTTGATGAGCACCAGAGATAACTCCATGCTGTGAGGTCAGAAGGTGTTTAATGCTAATGCTGATGTTTCTCAGTGGGAGGAGATGAGCGGTTTGGATGAGGAGGGCAACAGCGTCCGCACCTTTCAGATCTGCCCCACAGACACGTCTGTGAGTCACTGGCTGCGCACGCGCTTCATCCCGCGGCGCGGAGCGTCTCAGGTGTATGTGGAGATCCGCTTCACTGTCATGGAGTGTTCAGCCATGCCTTCCAGCTTCCGCACCTGCAAAGAGACCTTCAACCTTTACTACTACCAGAGTGACGAGGACACGGCCAGCAGCACTCACCCCGCCTGGATGGAGAACCCCTACAGCAAGGTACACACACACACACACAGAGACACACTCTCACACACACACACACACACACATACTCTCACAAACACACACACACACACACACACAGAGACACACACACACAGAGACACACTCTCTCACACACACACACACACACACACACACACACACACACATACTCTCACAAACACACACACACACACACACACACACAGACACACTCTCACACACACACACACACACACACACACATACTCTCACAAACACACACACACAGAGACACTCTCACACACACACACACACACACATACTCTCACAAACACACACACACACACACAGAGACACTCACACACTCTCACACACAGACACTCACACACACAGACACACACACACACACACACACACACACACAGAGACACACTCTCACACACACACACACTCACACACAGAGACACACACACTCATACACACACACACACACACACACAGGGACACACACACACACACTCACACACGTGTTTCCTGTAAAAGCATCAGGATTTCGGTTGAATTCTGACGGTCCGGATCTCTCGCTCTCCTCTTGTCCTGCAGGTGGACACGGTGGCAGCTGACTTCCTGTTGCGTCGCGGCGGAGAGAGGAAGTCTAACGTGAAGACGGTTCGTGTGGGTCCGCTGTCGAAGAAGGGCTTCTACCTGGCGTTCCAGGCTCAGGGTGCGTGTATGGCCCTGCTCTCCGTCCGCATCTTCTTCAAGAAGTGCCCCGCCGTCACCCGCGCCTTCTCCTCCTTCCCCGAGACGCTGCCTCACTCGCTGGTGCAGCAGGCCGAGGGCATGTGCGTGGCGAACTCCGCCCCCACCGGCCAAGCCCCGCCCACCATGTTCTGTGGGGAGGACGGCCAGTGGGTGGGGCCTCCGTCCTCCACCTGTGTGTGTAAACCAGGGTTCGAGCCGATGGACTCCGACCACTGCAGGGGTGAGTAAATCTTCACAGGAAACAGCAGGAAATGACATCAGCGTCCCAGAGCAGAGCTGTGCTCTTGTCATGTTTGTGTGCGATGCACAGCAAATGCTTCTTGAGCGTTTTTTCCGTATAGTTGTTGTTTTATGGCAGAGGCGAACCGTAGTGAAGTATTTTTACTCTGCTGTCAGTACTGTATCAGACTGTTTTTCTTTACTTCACAACATTCCAAAGCGTAATACTGTACTTTTTACTGCACCGTGGTTCATATTAAATATAATTTAATACTTAATTACATTAGAAATCTAGTACTTTCTTGCTTTTACTCAAGTAAAAGTAATTTGACGTTTTTCTTGAGAACAAGAAAGTACTACATACTACTTGAGGAAAAAAAAACAACAACTTTTATTTATGAAATGTAGTGCAGTAAAGCGTACAACATTATGCTTTGGAGTAGTGATCGACCGATATTGATTTTTTTTTTTTTTTTATAACTGATACCAATTATTTGCATGTTTAGGTGCCTGATAACCTGTATGCAGAACCGATATTTATTTACTGTTATAAAGTAAATAAATAACTGAGTGAAGTACACTATATTGCCAAAAGTATTGGCACCCCCTTCTAATGAACATGTTTGTCTACTTTAGTAATTTCTATGAGTACAAATCTTAATGTTTAAGTATACAATGATATTCTAGGGAATTGTGTGCTCCTAATTTTCTAATTGATGTTTGGTGATGAGTTTTTGGCTCAAGGTCTGCATATAAAGTCACACCAGAGGAGTTCAGCTGGGATCAGGACTTGGCTTTCTGCAGACCAGTCAAGTTCTTCCACACTGACTCAATCAATCATGTCTTTCTGAACCGTGTCTTATACACAGAGACACTGTCATGTTAGAATAGAAAAGGGTTCTGTCCAGACTTGCTATAAAATTAGAAGAACACAATTCCCTAGAATATCATTATATGCTTAAACATTAAGATTTATACTCATAGAAATTACTAAAGTAGTCAAACCTGTTCATTAGAAGGGGGTGCCAATACTTTTGGCAATATAGTGTAAGTCCATACATCACTTAGGGTTTTCCTCCTTTCAGTCATCTTAAAAACAACAAAAAAAAGGTTGAAAATTTACAGTCTTTCATGTTAAATTTAATTTTCATATTACAACAATAAAAACTTTGTTTATATATAAAAAGCATCATCAGCAACACTGATATTAACAATGAGCAAAAGAATGTCTAATGTTTTCAAATGGAGAAAATAAAGAGCAGTCGTATGAACTTCATTTTAAACTACAGTTTTAGGTTTATAAGCTGTTTAATAGGCTAAAGAGTGAAGAATAATTCACTGGATATGCTAATTCTCTGGAATATTGAAATGGGCTATAACAAACAAAACATCTGTTTATAGCATTTCTCAACTGGTATGTTATATCAGAATTATTCAAACGTTTTGTCATTCTAGATTCTGCTGACAGGCCGTTTATCTATGAATTTAACGTTACACAGAACTATACTCAAACTGTGATCGCTCGCAGAGATAATAAATAATTAATTTCCATAGAGATGTTTTTATTTACATGTTTCCTGGCGAAATAATGGTTATGTAGTAAATGTTAATATAATTTAGCGTGTTTCAGTATCGGTAAATCGATATATCGGTCGATCTCTACTTTGGAGTGTATTGATGTAAACGTTTTTCAAAGAAAAACACTTTGATAAACTACAGATACTTTTTATATTTACTTGAATAAAGTCAAAATACTACTGTCCACCTCTGTTTTTTTGGTCACTTCTCACTATTTGCATATTTATTAAACATGCACATTTGATAAAATGATACAGTGACATTTAACAGGAAATCTTGCAATAAATCATGAAATGTCCTTTAATTTAATATTTGTCCTAACATCTGATCAAATGTGTGATTTTTGTTTTATTGAATGAATTGAAGTGATCTGAAACGACCTCATCAGAATCAGAGTTATGTTTATTCACCAAAGTCGGCACAAACACAAGGAATTATATAGTAGACATTCCATCTCTTATTTTAGTATCTTTGAGGTCCTATAATAATTTTGGCTAATATTTTGAATGAGATTTTATTATTTTCTGCTTTCGTGTTCATTTTTAAGTTTTAGTCATTTTGTTGTTTTTTGTCATTGTGATTTTTTTAGTTTTAGTTATTTTAGCACATTGAGTTAAACCAGATAACAATTAGAATAGTTAACTTGGAAACTAGTTGAAATAAAATAAGTTAAAGTTTTCTATATTTTACTTCATTTCAGTTAGCATTTATTGTATCTTCGGTAGCAGTTTTTTAATGTTTTAGTTTTAGATAACTATAATAACCCTGATCAGCATGCATACATCACACACATAATAACAGTTGCTGCTTTAAATTTAACTATAATAACTGTACTGTATTATACTAAAAATTATATTAAACTCACTTTAAAATTGAGCTGAATCTCATAATTTCTCATAACTGGGGGAAGTTGTGGCCTAATGGTTAGAGAGTCGGACTCGTAATCCAAAGGTTGTGGGTTCGAGTCTCGGGCCGGCAGGGATTGTAGGTGGGGGGAGTGAATGTCCAGCGCTCTCTCCACCCTCAATACCACGACTGAGGTGCCCTTGAGCAAGACACCGAACCCCCAACTGCTCCCCGGGTGTGTGTGTGTGTGTGTGTGTGTGTGTGTTCACTGCTGTGTGTGTGTGTGTGTGTGTGTGTGTGTGTGTGTGTTCACTGCTGTGTGTGTGTGTGTGTGTGTGTGTGTGTGTGTTCACTGCTGTGTGTGTGTGTGTGTGTGTGTGTGTGTGTGTGTGTGTGTGTTCACTGCTGTGTGTGTGTGTGTGTGTGTGTTCACTGCTGTGTGTGTGTGTGTGTGTGTGTGTGTGTTCACTGCTGTGTGTGTGTGTGTGTGTGTGTGTGTTCACTGCTGTGTGTGTGTGTGTGTGTGTGTGTGTGTGTTCACTGCTGTGTGTGTGTGTGTGTGTGTGTGTGTGTGTGTGTGTGTGTGTGTGTGTTCACTGCTGTGTGTGTGTGTGTGTGTGTGTGTGTGTGTGTGTGTGTGTGTGTGTTCACTGCTGTGTGTGTGTGTGTGTTCACTGCTGTGTGTGTGTGTGTGTGTGTGTTCACTGCTGTGTGTGTGTGTGTGTGTGTGTGTGTGTGTGTGTGTTCACTGCTGTGTGTGTGTGTGTGTTCACTGCTGTGTGTGTGTGTGTGTGTGTGTGTTCACTGCTGTGTGTGTGTGTGTGTGTGTGTTCACTGCTGTGTGTGTGTGTGTGTTCACTGCTGTGTGTGTGTGTTCACTGCTGTGTGTGTGTGTTCACTGCTGTGTGTGTGTGTGTGTGTTCACTGCTGTGTGTGTGTTCACTGCTGTGTGTGTGTGTTCACTGCTGTGTGTGTGTGTGTGTGTGTGTTCACTGCTGTGTGTGTGTTCACTGCTGTGTGTGTGTGTTCACTGCTGTGTGTGTGTGTGTGTGTGTGTTCACTGCTGTGTGTGTGTTCACTGCTGTGTGCACCTGGTATTCATCACGTCCTGGGGACCAAATGTCCCCACAAGGATAGTAATACCAGTAAATCTTAATCTTGTGGGGACATTTTTTGGTCCCCATGAGGAAACAAGCTTATAAATCATACAGCATAAAGTTTTTTGAAAATCTAAAAATGCAGCATGTTTCCTGTGAGGGCTAAGTTTAGGTGTAGGGTGGGTGTAGGGCAATAGCACATACAGATTGTACAGTATAAAAACCATTACGCCTATGGAGAGTCCCCATAAAACATGGAAACCCAACATGTGTGTGTGTGTGTGTGTGTTCACTGCTGTGTGTGTGTTCACTGCTGTGTGTGTGTTCACTGCTGTGTGTGTGTGTTCACTGCTGTGTGTGTGTGTGCACGTTGGATGGGTTAAATGCAGAGCACGAATTCTGAGTATGGGTCACCACACTTGGCAGAATGTCACGTCACTTTCACTTAATTTAAAAAAATTTTGAAAAAAGGTTGAAACTGTTAAATGTTAAAATATTTTGATTTCCATTAAAGTAATGGAAAATCATTACCATGATTAATGTTATATAATATTTTACAGTGTAAAGTGATATATATTATGTACAAATCTCAACTGTTTGACTTTTGTCGCAAAATGTGACCTTAGTATCGTCCAGCTGTAATCTGATAAATGCAACTATAATGCATGAAGATATTTAGATATTATAAACATCATCATCATGATTTTCTGTAAAGCTGCTTAGAGACTGTGTGTGTGCGCGCGTGTTTGTGACAAATGAAGACATAAACGTGTATAATGACACAGGTATGACAAGGAGAAGGTGATTTATGAGGACATTGCCCCATGATATGTGAGGGCTAAGTTTAGGTGTAG
>NC_136719.1:27218900-27236400 GCF_936440315.1 Barbus barbus | reverse complement strand
ACGGGCAGGTTTATGTTGTTTCTACAGACAGGATCATTTGCTTAGACTGTTTTCTGATGACATCACTGCTGCTAACAACACAGCGCTATCAAACTACATCTGACACACACGCACAGACGCTCGAGGTCATGTCACATGAGTGTGTGTGTGTGTGTGTGTGTGTGTGTGTGTGTGTGTGTGTGAGGCTCATAAAGAGAGCGCGAGCAGCTGCAGGGTCTCTCACACAACAGACAGAAACTCAGACGAGTCATGAGAGAAGAATTCTGTCAAACAAACACACACAGCCGGTGTAATCCAATCACACATAAACACAGAGTCAGTCTGTCCGTCTAAACGTGTGTGTGTGTGTGTGTGTGTGTGTGTGTGTGTGTGTGTGTGTGTGTCTCAGGCGCTCCAGCCGCACGCGGGATCCGGACCCGGATAAGAGTGGCCAGTTCCTGATGGGTCACGGTGAGTGTGCCGTCTTCTGATCAGGAATGCGTTATACCGCAGTAAATCTGTCAGCACTCACCGCTGATTTATGTTGTTTATGTGTGAGAGTGATGCAGACACCAGCAATCGTGACTCCGCCAGAGAAACGTGTTATTAGAGTTAACATGAGTTTAGTTACTGTTCCCAGGCAACAGTCTGATGCGTCGCTGTGGATCGAGACTCGTCAGCAACAGAAAAAGTTTATTTGACCTGCTTGTATTATTATTTTGACTAAACTCAAAAATATGAATTAATGTTCGTAAACTCATAACCGCCTGATAACATAAGGTTACATCAAGAAAAGTCATTTTTAAGAGTTTAATCCGAGAGGAAAAAACTCCATCTACTCTAAGATCTGAACATATGGGTTGCAAAATATGATTGAGAAAGAAAGTCAATAATATATACTTATAATAAAAATAATAAATAAATAGTTTGCATATTATTTTCAATTGACAAAGTAAATAATTTAATTTTATCATGAAATATTATTTATGATTGACAAATAGTAAATTGACTAAAAACGTGCTTAAGTATAAGCCAGTCAGAACTAAATGGCCACTAAAATCTGTCCGTTTGTAGGTTTATCTCTAGATTTGGTATTGCAGTGCGTCCTGACAATCCAAACCATCAACCACTTCAAACTACGGATATTATCATTCACTAAAACGAAAACCATACATTGTCAATTAATATTTAATGTTTAAATAAAACAATGTTAAATGTTTTACTTAATGTCCTTTATCTTTTTGTACATTTACATTTACATTTACATTTATTCATTTAGCTGACGCTTTTATCCAAAGCGACTTACAATTGCTATATATGTCAGAGGTCGCACGCATCTGGAGCAACTAGGGGTTAAGTGTCTTGCTCAGGGACACATTGGTGTCTCACAGTGGATTCGAACCCGGGTCTCTCACAACAAACGCATGTGTCTTATCCACTGCGCCATCACCACCCCCAGTAAATCTAGTAACAAAAGTAACAAACATGTTTTGCGTTTATGTTCATTCATTAATCAGGCTTTTTTGTCCAAAGCAATTTAACAAATGAGGAACTCAACAAGCGAGTCATCATAAAGAGACTAATAACCCTGAGAAAAGCTTGTCATACGGTTTCAGACATTGTTGAGATGTTTTGTTGTGGTTGTGGTTTAATTGTGTGTGTTTCTCACAGGGATTAAAGTGTACATCGATCCGTTCACATACGAGGATCCGAACGAGGCGGTGAGGGAGTTCGCTAAAGAGATCGACGTGTCGTTTGTGAAGATCGAGGAGGTGATCGGCGCCGGTGAGAACCGTGTGTGTGATTGTTGAGTGCAGGTGTGGCGCAGGGCTCCTGTTTCTGCGTGAACAGCAGTAATATGGGACACACACCTGATGAAAGCACAGCTCACGTTACGCCATTGTGTGTGTGTGAATCTGATAGTCTTCATATGTGTGTGTGTGTGTGTGTGCAGGTGAGTTCGGTGAGGTGTGTCGCGGCCGGCTCAAGGTTCCCGGGAAGAAAGAGAACTACGTGGCCATTAAGACCCTGAAGGGCGGTTACACAGACAAGCAGAGGCGGGACTTCCTGTCTGAGGCATCAATCATGGGTCAGTTCCAGCATCCCAACATCATTCACCTGGAGGGAGTGATCACAGCTTCCTGTCCCGTGATGATTCTGACCGAGTACATGGAGAACGGCGCGCTGGACTCCTTCCTGAGGGTCAGTACCTGTGTATCAGTCTGTCTAATGTCGGGTCAGATGTGTCACCCGCTCTCACCAGTCTCTCTCTGTCTTTCTGATGTCGGGTCAGATGTGTCACCCACTCTCACCCGTCTCTCTCTGTCTGTCTGATGTCGGGTCAGATGTGTCACCCACTCTCACCCGTCTCTCTCTGTCTGATGTCGGGTCAGATGTGTCACCCGCTCTCACCCGTCTCTCTCTGTCTGTCTGATGTCGGGTCAGATGTGTCACCCACTCTCACCCGTCTCTCTCTGTCTGATGTCGGGTCAGATGTGTCACCCACTCTCACCCGTCTCTCTCTGTCTGTCTGATGTCGGGTCAGATGTGTCACCCACTCTCACCCGTCTCTCTCTGTCTGATGTCGGGTCAGATGTGTCACCCGCTCTCACCCGTCTCTCTCTGTCTGTCTGATGTCGGGTCAGATGTGTCACCCACTCTCACCCGTCTCTCTCTGTCTGATGTCGGGTCAGATGTGTCACCCACTCTCACCCGTCTCTCTCTGTCTGATGTCGGGTCAGATGTGTCACCCGCTCTCACCCGTCTCTCTCTGTCTTTCTGATGTCGGGTCAGATGTGTCACCCGCTCTCACTCGTCTCTCTCTATCGTATGTCGGGTCAGATGTGTCACCCGCTCTCACCCGTCTCTCTCTTTCTGTCTGATGTCGGGTCAGATGTGTCACCCACTCTCACCCGTCTCTCTCTGTCTGTCTGATGTCGGGTCAGATGTGTCACCCACTCTCACCCGTCTCTCTCTGTCTGTCTGATGTCGGGTCAGATGTGTCACCCACTCTCACCCGTCTCTCTCTGTCTGATGTCGGGTCAGATGTGTCACCCCCTCTCACCCGTCTCTCTCTGTCTTTCTGATGTCGGGTCAGATGTGTCACCCGCTCTCACTCGTCTCTCTCTATCTTATGTCGGGTCAGATGTGTCACCCGCTCTCACCCGTCTCTCTCTATCTTATGTCGGGTCAGATGTGTCACCCGCTCTCACCCGTCTCTCTCTGTCTAATGTCGGGTCAGATGTGTCACCCGCTCTCACCCGTCTCTCTCGGTCTGTCTGATGTCGGGTCAGATGTGTCACCCGCTCTCACCCGTCTTTCTGATGTCGGGTCAGATGTGTCACCCGCTCTCACCCGTCTCTCTCTGTCTTTCTGATGTCGGGTCAGATGTGTCGCCCGCTCTCACCCGTCTCTCTCTTTCTGTCTGATGTCGGGTCAGATGTGTCACCCGCTCTCACCCGTCTCTCTCTGTCTTTCTGATGTCGGGTCAGATGTGTCACCCGCTCTCACCCGTCTCTCTCTCTCTCATGTCGGGTCAGATGTGTCGCCCTCTCTCACTCATCTCTCTCTGTCTAATGTCGGGTCAGATGTGTCACCCGCTCTCACCCATCTCTCTCTGTCTGTCTGATGTCGGGTCAGATGTGTCACCCGCTCTCACCCGTCTTTCTGATGTCGGGTCAGATGTGTCACCCGCTCTCACCCGTCTCTCTCTGTCTTTCTGATGTCGGGTCAGATGTGTCGCCCGCTCTCACCCGTCTCTCTCTTTCTGTCTGATGTCGGGTCAGATGTGTCGCCCTCTCTCACTCGTCTCTCTCTGTCTTTCTGATGTTGGGTCAGATGTGTCGCCCGCTCTCACCCGTCTCTCTCTGTCTGATGTCGGGTCAGATGTGTCACCCGCTATCACCCGCCTCTCTCTTTCTGTCTGATGTCGGGTCAGATGTGTCGCCCTCTCTCACCCGTCTCTCTCTGTCTGATGTCGGGTCAGATGTGTCACCCGCTATCACCCGTCTCTCTCTTTCTGTCTGATGTCGGGTCAGATGTGTCACCCGCTCTCATCCGTCTCTCTCTGTCTGATGTCGGGTCAGATGTGTCACCCGCTCTCACCCGTCTCTCTCTGTCTTTCTGATGTCGGGTCAGATGTGTCACCCGCTCTCACTCGTCTCTCTCTATCGTATGTCGGGTCAGATGTGTCACCCGCTCTCACCCGTCTCTCTCTTTCTGTCTGATGTCGGGTCAGATGTGTCACCCACTCTCACCCGTCTCTCTCTGTCTGTCTGATGTCGGGTCAGATGTGTCACCCACTCTCACCCGTCTCTCTCTGTCTGTCTGATGTCGGGTCAGATGTGTCACCCACTCTCACCCGTCTCTCTCTGTCTGATGTCGGGTCAGATGTGTCACCCCCTCTCACCCGTCTCTCTCTGTCTTTCTGATGTCGGGTCAGATGTGTCACCCGCTCTCACTCGTCTCTCTCTATCTTATGTCGGGTCAGATGTGTCACCCGCTCTCACCCGTCTCTCTCTGTCTCATGTCGGGTCAGATGTGTCGCCCTCTCTCACTCATCTCTCTCTGTCTAATGTCGGGTCAGATGTGTCACCCGCTCTCACCCGTCTCTCTCGGTCTGTCTGATGTCGGGTCAGATGTGTCACCCGCTCTCACCCGTCTTTCTGATGTCGGGTCAGATGTGTCACCCGCTCTCACCCGTCTCTCTCTGTCTTTCTGATGTCGGGTCAGATGTGTCGCCCGCTCTCACCCGTCTCTCTCTTTCTGTCTGATGTCGGGTCAGATGTGTCACCCGCTCTCACCCGTCTCTCTCTGTCTTTCTGATGTCGGGTCAGATGTGTCACCCGCTCTCACCCGTCTCTCTCTGTCTCATGTCGGGTCAGATGTGTCGCCCTCTCTCACTCATCTCTCTCTGTCTAATGTCGGGTCAGATGTGTCACCCGCTCTCACCCATCTCTCTCTGTCTGTCTGATGTCGGGTCAGATGTGTCACCCGCTCTCACCCGTCTTTCTGATGTCGGGTCAGATGTGTCACCCGCTCTCACCCGTCTCTCTCTTTCTGTCTGATGTCGGGTCAGATGTGTCGCCCTCTCTCACTCGTCTCTCTCTGTCTTTCTGATGTTGGGTCAGATGTGTCGCCCGCTCTCACCCGTCTCTCTCTGTCTGATGTCGGGTCAGATGTGTCACCCGCTATCACCCGCCTCTCTCTTTCTGTCTGATGTCGGGTCAGATGTGTCGCCCTCTCTCACCCGTCTCTCTCTGTCTGATGTCGGGTCAGATGTGTCACCCGCTATCACCCGTCTCTCTCTTTCTGTCTGATGTCGGGTCAGATGTGTCACCTGCTATCACTCATCTCTCTCTGTCTGTCTGATGTTGGGTCAGATGTGTCACCCGCTCTCATCCGTCTCTCTCTGTCTGATGTCGGGTCAGATGTGTCACCTGCTATCACTCATCTCTGTCTGTCTGATGTTGGGTCAGATGTGTCACCCGCTCTCACCCGTCTCTCTCGGTCTGATGTCGGGTCAGATGTGTCACCCGCTATCACCCGCCTCTCTCTTTCTGTCTGATGTCGGGTCAGATGTGTCGCCCTCTCTCACCAGTCTCTCTCGGTCTGATGTCGGGTCAGATGTGTCACCCGCTATCACCCGCCTCTCTCTTTCTGTCTGATGTCGGGTCAGATGTGTCGCCCTCTCTCACCAGTCTCTCTCGGTCTGATGTCGGGTCAGATGTGTCACCCGCTATCACCCGCCTCTCTCTTTCTGTCTGATGTCGGGTCAGATGTGTCGCCCTCTCTCACCAGTCTCTCTCGGTCTGATGTCGGGTCAGATGTGTCGCCCTCTCTCACCCGTCTCTCTCTGTCTGATGTCGGGTCAGATGTGTCGCCCGCTCTCACCCGTCTCTCTCTGTCTACAGCTGAACGACGGTCAGTTCACGCCCATCCAGCTGGTGGGGATGCTGCGTGGGATTGCATCTGGTATGAAGTACCTGTCGGAGATGAGTTATGTCCACCGGGATCTGGCGGCGCGAAACATCCTGGTCAACAGTAACCTGGTGTGCAAGGTGTCTGACTTTGGCCTGTCCAGATTCCTGACAGAGAACTCATCTGACCCCACATATACCAGCTCACTGGTGAGGATCTGCTGATGTCACACATCCGCCAAACCCTGCAACACACACAATCACAGTGATGATAAGTTATAGAGTTTTACAGAAACTTTGCTTTGTTCTTCATTATTAGAATAATGCATTTTTGTGATATGCCATGTTACCATTTTTACCACATTACATATAACAATAGATATCCAATATTCATACATGATAGAAAAAAACAACAAAATGCAGAAATTGTCATTTATTTTATAACCTTTTGTCTTATCAAATTCTGACACAAAATTATTAAACAAGATAGTTACTTTTAGTATTTTTGTTATTAAAAATAAGAACAAAGAAGCAAATTTACAAACAACAGTGCAACAATACAAATGAAATAAAGAGTGTTTCAGTTTTAGTATTCATGTAGACAAACACAGAAAATGAAATAGCTGTGTACCCACCACAGAGAATGGTGGTGTTGTGATGATGATGTTGTTGGTGACGTGTGTGAGCATCAGTGTCGTTGAGCTCAGAATATCTGTGTGTGTGTGTCTCAGGGCGGGAAGATCCCGATACGCTGGACGGCTCCTGAAGCCATCGCCTTCCGTAAGTTCACCTCGGCGTCAGACGTCTGGAGCTACGGCATCGTGATGTGGGAGGTGATGTCGTTCGGAGAGAGACCCTACTGGGACATGAGCAACCAGGACGTGAGTGAGGCTTCAGAGCGCTGGTGTAGTCTGACGCACGAGTGTGTTCTGAGCCGAGGGATGATGATGATGTGTGTTTGTGTGCAGGTGATCAACGCCATCGAGCAGGACTACCGCCTGCCTCCTCCCCCAGAATGCCCTGCGTCTCTGCACCAGCTGATGCTGGACTGCTGGCAGAAGGAGAGATCGTCTCGCCCGCGATTCTGTGCCATCGTCTCTGCCCTCGACCGACTGATACGCAACCCAGCCTCACTCAAGATCACCGGACGCATCCCCGACGGGTCTGTGTGTGTGTGTGTGTGTGTATGAGTATGAGTGTGTGTAACAGGAAGAGTTTGGGTGGGAGGCTGAAGTGGAAGTTAATCACCTTCACTGCTGCATCCTGCACTTTCCATTCTGAATGTGAACGGATGAGTTGCTGAAATATTCCAGCTATCTATAAAACAGCTTCCTTAAATTCAAGCACAGTGCAAATAAGCATACCTACAGAACACACACACACACACACACACACTAGCAGTCAGAAATTTGGAATAAATAAGGTTTTTAATATTTCTGAGAGTCTCTTCTTCTCACCAAGGCTGCATTTATTTGATCAATAATACAGAAAAACAGTGAAATATTATTATAATGTAAAGCAGCTGTTTTCTATGTGAATATGTGTTAAAGTGTAATGTATTTCTGTGATCTGCAGCTGTATTTTCAGCATCATTACTCCAGTCTTCAGTGTCACATGATCTTCAGAAATCATAATAATATACTGATTTACTGCTCAACAAACATTTCTGATTATTATTAATGTTGAACACAGTTGTGCTGCACAATATTTTTGTGGAAACTGTGATATATTTTATTTTTCAGGATTCACAGATGAATAGAAAGTTCAGAAGAACAGCATTAATTTGAAACATCTTTAGTGTCACGTTTGATCAGTTTAATGCAGCCTTGATTAATAAAAGTAATAATTTCCATAAAATATTACTCCAAACGTTTGAAAGCAAATAATTACTTTATTTTTTTCATTTAAAAATATTTATTTATTAAGGAAGCAATTAATTGTGAAATGATATTGAAGCAGTTGGTAATGACTGAGTAAGGATTAGTTCAGAAACACACTGACATATGAAAGAACACACTCAGATCTGGGCTGTTTGGACTACTGCAGCAGCTTCTCGAGCGCACAGGACCGGTGATGTCACTTACTGTCCCTGAGTGCAGTGCTGTGTGTGATTGACACGTGTGTGTGTGTGTGTGTCTCAGGCCGTCTCACCCTCTGCTGGACCAGCGTCCTCCACCGCCGCTGTCTCAGTGCAGCTCAGTGTCCGACTGGCTCCGGGCCATCAAGATGGAGCGATACGAAGACAGCTTCCTGCAGGCCGGATTCACCTCCATCCAGCTCCTCTCACACATCTCCACCGAGTGAGACACACACACACACACACACACACACACACACACGTCACCAGAGACATCATGTCAAGTCACATTTATGCAATGCAGACTGATTCAGAGCTGCTTCAGTAATAAACAGGAAGGGAACATTGTGAATGCTGCCAGATTCATCAGCTCTCAAACTAATTCAGTTTCAGTCAGAGTAATTATTCAGATCTGTTCAGATCACACTTTGTTCTCATCTGATGATGTCTGTGCATTAAATCGATACAATTAGTGAATATTAATACTAGTGTTCAGTAACCATCCCATATCAGCAGGATTATTATCGTAAATGAAAACTAAAACATTTTAATTTATTTGAAACATATTAACTGAAATAGAATAAAATCTAAAAATAGACTTTTTTCATTTACATTTAAATTGATGTACGGAAATAACTCAAATGAAAACAAAATGAATTTATTCAAATTATTGAATTATATTATCAGATTAATAAACTATATATATATATATATACTACATAAAAACTACTAATAATGACAAAACATCAAATTCAAATGAAAACAGCATAAACATTTATTAGAATTCAAAACATTCATTAAAACTATAGATGTATTTTAAAATGAAAAACTAATTTAAAAATAAACAACTAAATTTCTTTAACGAAAGTAAAATGAAAATTAAATGTAAAAATTAATGCAAAATATTATTTCAAGCTATATAAACATTTAAAACACTCAAAACTAATAACAATGACAAAAACAACAAAATAACACACTCTAAGTATAATGAAAACAAAATTAAGAAGAAATTTGTTTATAAATATATATATATATATATATATATATAAAATAAAATATGAATAAAAATATATATGCATTTAAAAATGTTACAAAAACTTAAATGACAAAAGAATCTCGTCACTAAAACTTTTTACTAAATTTTAAATTGAACCTTAAAATATAAAAAGAAAATCTGATCCTAAATATTAACAAAATGATTGTAGTAACTGTTCTGATATAATGATGAAATATAATATAATTAGTGCTGTCAAATGATTAATCACGATTGATTTACATGTATATACATTCATATATTTATATTATATTATATATAAATACATGTCAAATATAAACATAACATATTGTTCTGAAATATATACATGCGTTTGTTAGTATTAATATATATACACAGTACACACACATATATTATGTAATCAAGACCTGTTATATGATGTGATGAATGGTTTGATCTGTTTATAATAGTGAAGTAATGCTTTGTCCAGGGATCTTCTGCGGATCGGCGTGACTCTAGCAGGACACCAGAAGAAGATTCTGTCCAGCGTCCAGACGCTGCGGGTCCACGGCGGCTCCCTGCGATACTGACGCTTCCCAGCATTCCCTGCTTCTGCTAGAGCTCTTACGGATCAGACTGATCGACCAATCACTGTGGAGCATCACAGAACCAGCCAATCAGTGTGTCTTTGTTTCACTCGGACTGATGTTCTCAGGAGCGTCTGGTGAAGAGACAGACGAGCGTCACACCACACACTTCCACACCGGACTTCAGAGGATGATGTGTTACTGGTGCTGTGGTGATGCATTCTGGGAGCTTAATCGGATCTTCACATTGAAGATTCATTATAATTATTATTATAAAGTGAGATTATTTTGTACCTATCAAAACAGCACAAATAATGAACGAATGTTTGTTTAGCAAAAGGACTGTGGGAGCTGTCAATCAAACCGAGTGTAATCCGTGTGACCAATCACATTAAAGATCTGCACTGGCCCCTCCCACCACCTCCAGAGTGTGTGTGTGTTTTACTGACCAATCAGCATCATCACAGCTTCTTAAAGACGAATAACATTAAAAACACTGGTTTACTTTACTGTTAAACATCAGCACTCAACACAACAACAATTTAAACAAGATGCTCAAATGTGTCTCATTTTTAGTGTTTTATTGTTGATTTTAACTGTAGAGATGCACACACACACACACACACACACAGATGAGCTTAGATTTGTGGAGAGATCTTTATCTCATTACTATTTCATGAAACTATAGTTAAAGAAGCCCAAGTGCCCCCTACAGGCCTAGTGTGTGATAGTGACGTGAAAGGACTTTATTATATCATTATTATATTATGCAGCCTTATGAAAGTCTCTTCTGCTCATCAAGCCTGCATTTATTTGATCAAAAATACAGAAAACATGGTAATATTGTGAAATATTATTCTAATGTAAAACAGTTGTTTTCTATGGTAATATGTGTTAAAATATAATGTATTTCTGTGATGTGCAGCTGTATTTTCAGCATCATTACTCCAGTCTTCAGTGTCACATGATCTTCAGAAATCATAATAATATACTGATTTATTATCAATATTGAAACTGTTTTGCTCCTTTTTTTTGGAACTTGTGATACTTTTTTGGGGTTCACTGATAAATAAAAAGTTAAAAACAACAGCATTTATTCAAAATAGAGATGTTTTCTCTCAATATATCCTAAAGCTTTATCACATTTTCTATCAATTTAACAAATCCTTGCTGAATAAAAAACAGTTTCTTTCAAAAAAATAAATACCTCATGCTTTTGAACGGTAGTGTATATTGTTACAAAAGTTATATTTTAAATAAATTGAACTTTTTACTCATCAAAAGAATTTCATCACGTATCACAGGTTTCCAACATTGATAATAAATCAGATTTTGATCAAATAAATGCAGGCTTGACAACCATAAGTGGCTTCTTGCAGAAACCTCAAATGAAACGCTTGACCAGATCTGAAGGAACACGGCTCAGTTCAGCCAAACATGCAGATCATGACAGAACGAGCCAGTCCTTCAGTTCTCTAAAGCACGTTAGCAAAGTGTTCATCAGACTATTTCTAGATTTTATTTTTTAGAAGTGAAATTACTTTTCACCTCAGTGTATAAATAGTCACTATAGTAAAAAAACAAGTGTTTTTAATTTGAGTCAAAGTGACCTCTAACACAATTGAAATAGATGGGAATTATTACATTTCTTACATCTCTTATATTTTTTGTCTCTTTGGTAAATTGCACAAAGCCCAATGTGTGTTAATTTGAGCAACAAACAGAAATGGAGGACCCAAGCGGAGGGTTTTTTGATTGACAGGCAGCAGATCCAGTGAAGTCAGTGTGAACTGGAAGTGAAGTCACTCCTCTTCTGTAATCGATGACGGATCGTAAACACTGCACTTCAGGACGTTCCTGCTAAATCAGACAGATGATGAATATAATCTCAGCGCAGCTGCGTGACAAACAGCAAACCTCCCATCATGCCGAGCGATTCAGTTACAGTGTCTGTGTGCATGTTTATGTTCTCAGATGATTTTTTAATATCAGTCGGATGTTCTGGCACGTTGGTTTATATATTACAGAGTCAGAAAGAAACAAAGCTGAGGTCTGATTCTCGTACAGTGTTTGAGTTTGAGAGGTTTTTAATGTGTTTGTGTGTTTTAGAAACTCATGTTCCGTCAGACGGACTCGTCTGGGATGAAATGAGCTTATAATAATCAAGTTCACATCTGTTTTTTAAGAATGAATATTATGCATCTGCTTGAAACACGGGTTAAACTGTTTACTTCTACTTGAAATTTGGTGGATATTTTTCATTTAGGTTTCTGAAAGTGCATGCAGAGTTTCAACATATAGATGTGTTTCAGAAAGGCTTCGCAAACTTTTTTACGAGGTTCATCATTATGAAAAATATCAAAGATAACTCAGAAGAAACTCATGTTTACAGCATACCGTTTAATCCACATTGTGTGTGTGTGTGTGTGTGTGTGTGTGAATGTAAACGGATGAGCGTATGGAAAGAGCAGACAGACAGGCAGAGAGACAGACACATGAGGCTTGCAGCACTAATTGAAAACTCATGCTGAAACCACAAAGTTGTGTTTGACATGTTTGAACCGTGTGTGTGTGTGTGAGATTCCATTCTCCTCACTCCCCACTTGACCTCTGACCTCGACTCCCTGTGAACCCCTTCAGTTTCACACCCACAGTGTGTGTGTGTGTGTGTGTGTGTTTCTGGAGCGTGTCAGAATCAATCACACACATTTCACTTAAACAGATCTGACAGAGTCACACAAAGCAGCAAACACACACTCACACACACACACTCACACACTCACACACACACACACACACACTCACACACACACACACACACAGTGTCATGGTTTCCATCAAAATCTCCTTTTCCTCTTCAGTAGGTCTGTAACACCAGTGTTATTATAGTTAAGTAATACCATAAGAAATATTTTATTACTTGAAATAAAATAAACATTAACTAAGATAAAATATAAGAAAACTTATTTTATTTCAGCTAGCTGCCAAGACAAAATTTCCCATTTTCATTTAGTTTAACTTGGTTAATTTATAAATTTATATAAAACATAACAAAAAATATAAACATTTTAACATCATAAAAATGACAAAAACACTCAAATAAAAGTTCAAATATAAGAAAAACAGAAAACTCTCAGTGATAGTAAAGTACCACGCGTGCTCTTGTTGGTCAGTTAAGCTCAGATTCATTGGTTAACAGCTGTCGGGGTCGGGCTGGTTAACCCTAGAGGTCGTGACCTCTGACGTCAGTGTGGAAGAATCTCAGAGAGCTCTGATCGGGTCACTGTCCGTCTGCAGTCATACACAACAACACTGCATCTCACTTCTCAATACAGCATAACAAAGATGGAATTTTTCAATACAAATATTTAGAGTATCTTGAAATTATTTTTAAATCAATGATGGTGTTAGAAAAAGTAATGCAAGTGTTGATTGATTACTGCCACGACCAAAGCATCAGTGTGTGGTAATTAGAAAACATTTAGAAAACATGATAAAATGTTTCCTTTGTATGGAAATCTAAAGGTTCGTATTAGATCTGACTCATATGGAATATTTTAAAATAGTTATATCATTATTCTAATGAAATGCATCAATCGTCATTATATTTTATAATATGTTATACGAAATTAATTTAAACTCGGGTGTAAAATATACTGAGGATAGCACTAAAACTTCAAAGGAAACAAATCATTCACATAATTAGGAAAAATCTGTCAAATTCAAAATTTTGTAACAAAAGAACAAGGATATATAATATTTTTGGTTTAGTACATTTCATTAATGTAATTTAATGTTGCAAAAGTAAACTACACAATTAGCATAGATTTGGTCTAATGTTTTTATGGTCAGGATTACTTTTAATCATTTAGCAGACGCTTTTATCCAAAGAAACGTACAAATAAGGAAAAGGAGCAACAATATGTAAGTGCTGTGACACGTCCCATCCCGGTTAATCTAACACTGTACACATAGCAAGTTCTTTTATTTTATTTGTAATAAATAAAAATAAAACAAGTAGATAGAATAGAAAAAGAGTAGAGAATGTTAATGTTAAATTTTCAATGTTTTTTTTATAATAGATTTTTAAAAAATGCTTGTTAAGGATTAATCTTGCTGCCGAGTTCTGGATTAATTGTAGAGGTTTGATGGAACTGGCTGGAAGACCTGCCAAGAGAGCAGTGCAATAGTCCAGCCTGGACAGAACAAGAGCCTGAACAAGGAGTTGTGAAGCATGTTCAGAGAGAAAGGACCTGATCTTCTTGATGTTGGATAAAATAAATCTGCAGGACCGGGCAGTTTTAGCAGTGTGGTCTGAGAAAGTCAGCTGATCATAACTCCAAGGTTTCTGGCTGTTTTTGAAGGAGTTATGGTTGATGTTCCTAACTGGATGGTGAAATTGTGATGAAGTGATGGGTTTGATGGAACGACAAGCAGTAAGAAATGTCTGTTAGACACGCTGAGATGCAAGCAGCTATCGTCGGATCATCAGGATCATCAGGAGCATCAGGATCATCAGGAGTGTCATCAGCATAGCAGTGATATGAAAAGTCATGTTTCTGAATGACAGAACCTAGTGATGCCATGTAGACAGAGAAGAGAAGTGGTCCAAGAACTGAGCCCTGAGGCACCCCAGTAGCTAGATGTTGTGATTGGACACCTCACCTCTCCAAAACACCTTGAAGGACCTATCTGAGAGGTAAGACTCAAACCACTGGAGTGTTATTTTATAGTATCATTGAGATACTATTAAAATGTTTTATCAATATTCTGAATTATTTAGTTTTTATAGTTTCTGTTTTAATTTTAATTTTAGTTGATTTTTTTGTAATTGTGTAAAAGTTTGTTTGGTAACACTTTATTTTAAGGTGTCATAATACAGAGTAATTACCTAATTAAGTACTTAGTAGCCGTTGTACTTACATGAAACAAAATGCACTTACCATGTAACTAAGTTATGGAACAGCCTGTACTCAGTTAGTAATTATGTAGATGTAATGGGCAGCTACTGTTACACACATGTATCAGACCGAGTCTGTTACACAGATACTTGTACACTTAAGTACAATCCTGATACACTTTATTTTAAGTAGCTTATATGTCTTTGTACTAACATTTATAATTACGTTGTATAAAGTCTGCAACACATATGTAACAATCGTTTGGTTACAGAAGTATCTGTGTAACAGACTCGGTCTGATACATGTGTGTAACAGTAGCTGCCTATTACATCTACATAATTACAAACTATAATAATTACAGGCTGTTTCATAACTTAGTTATAAGTTCCTCGATAAGTTCCACGACTTCCTCCAGTGGGAAGTCGTGGCCTAATGGTTAGAGAGTTGGACTCGTAATCCAAAGGTTGTGGGTTCGAGTCTCGGGCCGGCAGGGATTGTAGGTGGGGGGAGGGAATGTCCAGCGCTCTCTCCACCCTCAATACCACGACTGAGGTGCCCTTGAGCAAGACACCGAACCCCCAACTGCTCCCCGGGCGCTGCAGCATAAATGCTGCCCACTGCTCCGGGTGTGTGTTCACGGTGTGTGTTCACGGTGTGTGTGTGTGTGTGCATTTGTTCACTACTCACTGCTGTGTGTGTGCACTTGGATGGGTTAAACGCAGAGCACCAATTTCGAGTATGGGTCACCATACTTGACAATACGTCACAACTTTTTTTTTTTTTTTTTTTTTTTTTTACATGATAAGTACATTTTGTTTCATGTAAGTACAACGGCTACTAAGTACTTAATTAGGTAATAAATAAAGTGTAAAAGTAAATAAAGTGTAACCGTTTGTTTTTGGTTGTTGTTGTTTTTTCCAGCTGCATCTTATAAATCTTATGTTCTTTAAATTGTATGGTATTTTATAAGTATATCCTACACTTATTTGTTGAAATCACTTTTTGAAGATGAAGCAGTGGAAAACTGCCCAGAAATGGCTCTGTCCGTCTGTCTTCAGCAGCGCTCACCTGTAAAATCTGCTTTCCTGTTTTTTCATTCTTTCATTCCGGTGTTTTTCTCTCTCTTTCCTTCCCTGTGGAATGTCTCTCACACACACACACACACACACACACACCTGTGTTCTCAGGTAATGAAGGTAGCTGTCAGTCAGCGTGTGATTGGCTGAGAGATAAACTCGCTGAGGGTCATGTGACTTCCTGCTGCTGTTTCCATAATGACATCAATTAAGAACAGATCCGGCTCACGAGACACATGATACACACGCACACACACACACACACACACACACACACACACGCTCACAGCATGAATAGGGATTCAGTTGAATGTCTAATATTCACTGATCATCAGAATATGATGTCAGATGATCGATGGATATTCGAGATGTTTAATGTTGTATAATGTGTCTGTATGTTGATGTGCAGGTTATGAAGGATGTAAAATCACACACACACAGATGCAGGAAGCTCTCCTGGATTTGTGATCTTGTGTATGATTGACAGGAGGATTATGGGTGTGTAATTATATTGATGCCTGTTACATGTCACAGTGACGTGTGTGTGTGTGTGTGTTCAGCCATTGCTGTTATTAGTGTCATTTAAGTGAATTATTTGATTTGAGCTCTAACACACTCCTCTCAGCTTTCTAACGTCTTTAACACACTGTATGTGTCTCTGTGTGTGTGATCCACAGAAACGTGACCTCTGACCTCTGACCTCTGACCCTCTGAAAGCTCTTGCAGATCCGTGCAGACGGTAGCGAGAGACCAGACGGATCCAATTAAACCAGGTGAAGGTTTGAGGAGAAACTCAGACCTCCTGAACGACACACTAATGCACTCCAGATACACTGTGTGTGTGTGTGTATGTGTGTGTGTGTGGGGTTTCCTGTCTCCACAGTGACGGCCGCCCATCACATCTGCAGCCAATCCAGCGGCTCCAAAATGGGAAACTCTGGAACAATGCAGTGTGTGTGTGTGTGTCTGTATCTGTGGAGGGAGTGTATGCGGTGTGTGTGTGTGTGTGTTTGGAGGGAGGGAGTGTGTGTGTGTGTATGTGTGTGTGTGTGTGTGTGTGTGTGTGTGTGTTTGGAGGGAGGGAGTGTGTGTGTGTGTATGTGTGTGTGTGTGTGTGTGTGTGTGTGTGTGTGTGTGTGTGTGTGTGTGCATGTTTATGTGGTTTAGGAGGACACAAATTTGTATAATGACATGGGTATGACAGAGGTATTACAATATGAAGGTGGTTTATGAGGACACTGCCTATGTCCCCGTAATTCAAAAGGCTTAAAAAACATACTAAATGGTGTTTTTTTGAAAATCTAAAAATGCACAAAGTCTCCTGTGAGGCTAAGTTTAGGTGTAGGGTTGGTGTAGGGCAATAGCACACACAGTTTGTTCAGTATAAAAACCATTACGCCTATGGAGAGTCCCCATAAACCACAAAAACCAACATGTGTGTGTGTGTGTGTGTGCGTGTGTGTGTGGAGGGAGTGTGTGTGTGTGTGTGTGTGTGCGTGTGTGTGTGGAGGGAGTGTGTGTGTGTGTGTACGTGTGTAGGGAGTGTTTATACTGTGAGTCTATAAAAGATGCTGCTTACATTTGAGGGGAAAGTCCAACCACATTTGAGCTGTTCAGTAAACACACATCGAGTGTGTGTGTGTGTACCTCTCCCACACACACTCACACAGGGTGTTGGCAGTAGTTGAAACACATGAGTTTTGGCAATCATCACATACATAATTATATATTGACTCTAAACACGTGTTTTCTTTCCTCTTCATGGCGGCCCTTCATCTGCTTCTCATTCTGCTCATGTAGTTTCTCATTAGTTTGAGTTTGATAAAAGTTCTTTAAAATGTCAAACTGTATCGAAACATATGAAAACATTAGAATTAAAGCTTGTGTAAATCAAAAATATATTGATGAAGTTTATAATGATAAAGTTTGAAATTTCTGAGTATGATAATAACAATAATAATAATTATT
>NC_136719.1:27163900-27203900 GCF_936440315.1 Barbus barbus | reverse complement strand
TAGACACTTTCCCTTTTCAGCACGAGCAGCATACGTGTGTGTGTGAGTGTGTGTGTGTGTGTGTGAGTGAGTGTGTGTGTGTGTGTGAGGACACTGTCCAGGATCATTCCTTCAGTTTCGTTTCATTCTGGTTGATTGCTCAGTAAGTTTAATCAGATTCAGTGCGTGTTTGATATGAGAACCTGATTAAAAACATTCTCTGCAGTTCAGTTCAATTCCTGTTTATTTGTATGTTTTTGCAACACAGATCATTTCAAATCAAGGTCAGACATGAACTTTTCCATTAAGGGGCAATTGATTATTTAAAATTTTTTACATTTATCCCCACTTTAATAATTTATCTGTTGCCAATAACAACTAATTGTTAAACGTTATCTGTTTAAAAACAGGAGCTATGACTGCAGTGTTCTGACAAAACCATTATTGTGGATTATTGCTCTAGATATTGTAATAATGATTATTAAATGTCAATTAATAGAATGCATATAAAACAGTTTTGTTTTGGTAAAATGGCTTGTCATGTATTCTGGCTTTGGCTTCACAGACGATCCTGTCGGGGATAATCACTGAAGCTATGAAATGAATCTTTTATTTATGTGGTATGATTGCATTCCTGAGCTCAACAGAAGCTGTGTGATTGGTTATAAGGCTCGACGCTACGAGAAAGACATTAATGCAGTGTGAGCGAGTCCAGATGTAGAATAGACACTTCATTCATTTTCACATTTGTTTTTAATCACGACATAATCGATAGTTTTTTATTTATCCAATGAATTCTGCTCCTAACAGAAAACATGGTTATTGCTTTGTTGCTCAAAGGGACTAAAAATACTAAATAATATCAATAAACGAAGCTCCTCGCTCTGGACTCTGTTTAGAGGAAGGAGAAATTGTTCTTAAATGTTCCTTTCATTAAGAATTTTGACCTTCAATTCATTTCAGCTTCTTTCTTTTGCATTTTATATTGTTATTAATATTAATGTCACACTTTTCCATAATTGCTGATACAGTAAATGCTCATTTTATTTGTATTATGGGGAAATCATATTAATATAAGGGTCATTGAAACTGATTTACAGCTTTTATTATCTTCACCTCATTGGTTTTAGATGTAAATATTTTATTTCATTTTTCTATGCGTTCCCTTTTGTTTTATTTATTTTATTGCAAGACAAGAAGAAACGGCACTACATTAAAATACAATAAGATAAAAAACAGCAGCTCAGTCAGTAAGAAGTTGCTCTTATTTGACGTTTGTTCCCAGCAGTGCTATAAGAGCTTTATTGTGCGGAAATATTGTTTGGTTAATAGCTAATCGATATTTAATTACAGACGAGGTAAAGTCATTTAAAATCACACAGTTTACGGCCAAATATGAAAATGTAAATCTGATATTGATTCCTTTTGTGTCAGATGCCCTGAAACAGTGCTATATTAGTTTGGCATTGCTCTTTTGAAAAACTAGTTTGGCAAAATGACTGATTTTATTGTACAAAATATTGATGATAATTTTATTGTATTATATTGAATCTTGGAGAACAGCAAAGAAAATCATGATAAATGCAGAATCCTATTCACAAATATAAGTTCTCCTGCAAAAAAGCTTTTTTTATTTTAGGAAGGAAATGGAGCATTATATTGATATTATACGATTTTCTATGAAACATAAAGCAATTAAAACGCTTTAATATTTCTATATAAACGATTGTATTTGTATACAGCCCCTCTAGCGTATAATTGCTTATATCATGTATAATGTTTATTGTTTATATCATGTATGATGTTTGTCATGTACATGTAATTTCATTTGATTAATAATAATAATAATAATAGCGGCAGCGGTTTGATGACGTGTTTCCGCTTCGGTCACGCGCGAGACACTCAGACGGTAAACAAACTCTCATTAAACTCTATAAACTCTATAAACTGTCGAGTTTGATCTGTAGAACCGTGTGAAGATCTTCAGTGTGTCAGAGATAAACTTCTACAGCGGGTTATTCTGTCTCCAGCTAATGCTACATTTGAGCAGAATACTGAAGGTTTGATTTTTATATAATATTGCAGCATAAGAATGTCATTTTAGTGTAACAATAACAGAATCAAAACATATGTGACCCTGGACCACTAAACCAGTCATAAGGGTCAATATTTCGAAACTGAGATGTATACATCATCTGAAAGCTGAATAAATAATATTATAAAATTAGAAAATCTGGAATCTGAGGGAGCAAAAAAATCTAAATATTGAGAAAATCTCCTTTAAAGTTGTTCAAATGAAGTTCTTAGCAATGCATATTACTAATCAGAAATGAAGTTTTGATATATTTACAGTAGGAAATGTACTAAATATCTTCATGGAACATGATCTTAATATCCTAATGATTTTTGTCATAAAAGAGAAATGTATAATTTTGATCCATACAATGTATTGTTGTCTATTGCTACAGATATACCTGTGCTACTCATGACTGCTTCTGTGCTGCAGGGACAGATATGTGTGAGAATGAATTATTATGTTTTTAATAGATCTCTGCATGTGTGTGTGTTGTGTTTCAGGCGTGTGTGTCGTCCCGAGCAGAAGGGCAGCGAGCCGCAGAGGAGGATCTCAGAGAGTCTGTCTCGTTTTACTCAGTTATTTATCTGCTTTATTATATTTGAAATAAACCCTCACCGTCTTTAAGGACCGTCTGGAAGCGTTTTCTTTCATGTTTGAGTGTGTTTAGCTGCAGTGTGTGGCTTCTTCATCCGTGAGCTGATCTAGAAGAGTGTGTGTCTGATAAGGACTTTAACAGACGCCAGTCGCTTGACCTGCTGATCAGGTGACACTCATTCATTTATACTCAATGAGGGATTCATGAAACAGATGCTGCGTAAAGAAAGGCCTTTATGCTTGTTTTGATGATTCATGATAGTTTTCATGAGATTCAGCCTCATGATGATATTCTTCATAATGAAAGACGTGATTCTCCAGATGGACATTTATAACAGTAAAGCATTAATCTGAAATTATATTACGTTCAAGTCAAGTTACATTTATTATAATAGAGCTTTTATACAATACATATATTTCAAATCAGCTTCACAGAGATAAACAGGGAAATAACAGTGGGATTGCCCTCATTTGGATGAAAGCGTCTGCTAAATGTACATGTACCGTAAATGTTGCAAAATTCATCAGTTTTGAAGATATATAATTTTATATATTCATTTATACATCATATTAGAGGTGATATAATATAAATTTCAGTTCTTAAGACAAAATAATTTTTTAAAGATTTTATTTTTAAAGATTTGTTTAACAATGGAAATATATATATATATAAGAAATAAAAACTGGACTTTCTCAGTTATAAATATCTGCACAGACATTATTAAAAATATTAACATAATATTCAATATATATCTATCTCTATACATACATACAGGAAAAGAAAAATCTATATCTATCTGTTCTCTATCACTATTAATACATTATATATACACACACACACACACAACAAAAGGAAAGGGAGTTACAGAATATACCATCTTTACACAATTCTTTTATGATTTGAGAAGGTTTAGTCTTGCAGTTTGATTCTGATTGACAATCTGAACACATCTGCAATTTTAACATGTATTAGAAAAACTTTAATTAAAGAGTAAAGCTATGTTGTGATGTGCAGTGTCAATGCTGTTCCTCTGCGATGTTTGTGCTGTGTGTGTCCAGCAGGAGGCGCTGTAGAGCAGATGGGAGTGACAGCGTCCGGCTCCGGGGCCTGGCCCCTCCGAGGGCCCGCCGCGCAGATAAACGGCTCAGAGCCTCCAGAGCAGGTGGGTCTCCTGAGAAACACAGTCAGACATGCAGAGATTTATTATTGTGTTCAGTGATTTGTGTTGGAATTGATTTTTATATAAATATACAATGTGATATATTGATATATAAATATGTGATATATTTAAAAATCACACAGAATGAAACTCTTATAATGTCAAACAAATGTGTTAATGCATTAATGCCAATACTGTACAGCCCTTACTGTATATTTCATTTAATGCTGAAAAATGCGTGGATAAACATGTCTTGTGTTTTGTGTGTGCTGTGTATATTTGTCCTCTATCGAGCTCTAATTATAAAACATCACGTCAAAAATCAGAAGCTGAGAAAACTCAAAAACTCAAGGTGATGAGCTTAATGACTTTGAGTATTCTAAACTAAATATAGTATTCTAAACTAAATATAGTATTCTAAACTAAATATAGTATTCTAAACTAAATATAGTATTCTAAACTAAATATAGTATTCTAAACTAAATATAGTATTCTAACACTAGTATTTTAAACGAAAAATGTTATCAACCGAAAGTTGGTCTGTGCTTAGTAAAAATGTGTAATTACATCACAGTTACTTATGAAAATGTTAATGATTACAAGGGGGTTACATCTGATTATTTTTTTACACACACACACACACTCTCTCTCTCACACACACACACACTCACACACTCTCTCTCACACACACACACTCTCTCTCTCACACACACACACACTCACACACTCTCTCTCACACACACAGACACACACACACACACACACACACTCACACACACACACACACACACTCTCTCTCTCTCTCACACACACACACACACACACACACTCACACACACACACACTCTCTCTCTCTCACACACACACACACACACACACACACACTCTCTCTCTCACACACACACACACACACACACACTCTCTCTCTCACACACACACACACACACACACACACACACTCTCTCTCACACACACACACACACACACAGATTTGATTGTTTTCTTTCATAAGTTGCATTGACGGCTCTAAAATATGAGACAGCAATGTTTCAGGAGTTTAGGACACATGCTTATTTAATAACTGTTTTATTTCCTATTTGGGTTGATGTATATTAATTTTTTTAAGATTAACTGTTTTTTCCAAGACATTGTGTTTCCTGTAATAACTGTGCAAAGATTTGATTTCAAAAACAGTATCAGAGCTATTAAACTTTCTTGTTTTGGTTTTAAATCTATATTTAATCTCAGAAGTATCTCAAAGTAAGTCTAATTTTGTGCTGGCTGTGCTCTAAATGAAATGATTATAATCTTAATTGAAGTGATGAATGATTGTGAGTCTGTCAGTAATCAGTGTTGAGTTTACTGTAATATAACCCGGTCTGCTTTACATGCTTCAAAAAGATTAACAGTTGAAAACATTACAAATTTAGAAAAGTAATAAAGTAATCAGTTACGTTACTTTTTTAAAGTACTTGATATAGTTACACTATTAATTACATTTTAAATAGGGTCACCTTTAATCTGTAACCTATTTTCCAAAGTAACCTTCCCAACACTGTATGTGTGTGTGTGTGTGTGTGTGTGTGTGTGTCTATACCCAGGCACACACATTTTTTTTAATTATTTTTTATAATTTTTCAAATATGATAAAAATTATTTTTTTATATCACTTTGTGATGTGACGTCATTTGTATCAGACATGGGATGATGTCACACTCACGTGTCGTGCCACACAGGTAGCGTATGCAGATTTCAGCTCCTCCCCAAACACAACTCACTGCAGGGAAAAGCTCCGCCCCTTTGGGGAGGTCCTGGAAGGCGACGCCCAGATAGCAGTCCTCCACCACGTATCCCAGCGTCCCTGCGTCTGCATCCACCACCACTAACACACGATCTGGAACATTTAAGACATCCCTGGTTCCGCCCCCAGGGTACCGCCTCCCCGCCTTCCCATCATGCCAAAGCTGATTGGTCGAGAGCTCCCAACCCCAGGAACACAAGTCTCCGCCTATTAATGCCTTGTAGCCTGAGGCCTGGAGGGTGCATTTGTGTGTTGACACACCCAGTAGGGCGTGGCTTCCTCTCTTTTGCTCCTCCCACAGCACCTCCCATATATGGAGCCCCGTCGCCGTGCCGACCGCGCCACGAACTGCATCGCTGCTCTGCTCCACACGGGCACGAGAGACACGCCCACCCGACGGACACACCTTCAGATTGGGCGACAGGTAGGTGGGGCTCCACTGCGACCGTGGGTTTCCAGGGGCGACGGGGGGTGTGTCTAAAAGCACTGCCAGGCGAATGGGTGGGGCTACAGAAAACGGACAGAATGCTGATCGGGATTTATGGTGTTTTTTAGGACCGCCGTCCTTCAGCAAGCAGCACAGTGTGAGACCCATCCAATCAGATCACAGAATAACATCAATTTCCTGTTCAAAGACACAAAACCAGCCTACGGTCACCATACAACAACATCAGTCAAACTACAGCGATTTAGATCATCATTCAATCATTATTACAAACTCAAGTATTTTAATATCCTACTATAGTATTTACTGAACTTAAAGCAATAGTTCACCCAAAAAATTCAGATAATCCTATGGAAGGAAGAAAGTCAGGTTTGGAATGATGTGGAGGTTATATATGTAGGAATATATGAATCTTCAGGCACTTCACGATCCGATCCGATCCGATTCTGGGAGTTCATTCTTCTGCTGTGTAGGCTACATACATCTTTACATCTTAACCAAAATCGCAGTTTCTATGCTTTTTGTGTATATTTGTAATCTCTGTATGCCAGTACTGCCATCTTAAAAGTAAGGGTATGAATCTTGGTTTCATGATTCAATTCAGTTATGATTATCATTATCAGCTCAATATCACGATGCGTCACATTCTCAGTTTTCAATATTACTGCACATTTTCATATACATTTTAAATCAAATTTATTTTGTGCAAAATTAACTTTATTTTATATAAAAATAAATTATATAAGCAGGCTACTTTTTAAAGAATTAGTTCTTTAAAATACGTGTTTAAGTATTTGAAAGTTTAAAGACAATACTTTTGTTTCGTCTGCATTATTGCCGTTTGATTATTACTGAGATCACAGACAGGCTGCATTCAGACTAATGCACAGATGTGTTTACATTTATCAGATGTTTTGTCCTGCTCTGAAAACATAACTCACTGTGTTTACATCAATTTCATATAAACGTATTCGAAACTGCGCGTGCATTTAACCTCAGCCGCGATCGAGCACGTGCAAGTCTGTCGGTGCATCTCATAGTGCTGATCCTAACCTAACCCTAACCTAACCCTAACTAACCATAACCTAACCTAACCCTAACTAACCATAAGCTAACCTAACCCTAACTAACCATAACCTAACCCTAACTCCAAACGAGATTTCTCCCGCGTTTCGTTAGATATGCGTTCAGAACGAAAACACGGCGGGTCTCTCACGAGGAACACCAAGCTCACAATCATGAAGAGAATCGCGATGTATACTAAATATATTTAATATATGAGTCCCTGCAGCACAGAAGCAGTCATGAGTAACACAGGTATATCTGTAGCAATAGACAACAATACATTGTATGGATCAAAATTATACATTTCTCTTTTATGACAAAAATCATTAGGATATTAAGATCATGTTCCATGAAGATATTTAGTAAATTTCCTACTGTAAATATATCAAAACTTCATTTCTGATTAGTAATATGCATTGCTAAGAACTTCATTTGAACAACTTTAAAGGAGATTTTCTCAATATTTAGATTTTTTTGCTCCCTCAGATTCCAGATTTTCTAATAGTTGTATCTCAGACAAATATTGTCCTATCATAACAAACCATACATCAATGGAAAGATTATTTATTCAGATTTTTTATGTAGAAATCTCAATTTTAAAAAACTGACCCTTATGATTTTGCCACTCATCTGAAACTATAGTTTGTTTGTGTCTGTCATTCGATGTGTCTATGTGTTGTAATTCTGAACTCAACGGGTTAAACAGTGGTTTAGTTATTGGTATAATTGGTTTGGTTATAATACAAATACTTAATAAATAATAATCTATAATAAACAGATTTATACTTAATAATAGTTATTCTTAATAAATCTATAATGTTATTAATATTTGTATAGTGTACTTGACCTGCTCTTGAAACTTACATTAAAGCATAAAAAGACGAATTGAAGCGTTTCTTCATGAGATGCTCTTACCGTGAGTGCGCGCGCTGACTCCGCTCCGTTCGCCGTTCATCCCGCATTTAAACGTCACTTATCTCCCGTGCGCGCTCCCGCGACGTCAGCGCCGGCCGTCATGTCAAGGCCGACACCGAGAGTGACGTCTGTGCGTCCCCTATGATGTATTTCACGCAGGAGAAACTATTTCTAAACGTTTACCACGGTGATATTATTATTATTATTATTTTATGTTCTGTTATGATATTGGAAGGGGGGGGGGGGGGATTTATATTTACCACGCAACCATCGTTTCATGTATATCAAATACTATTTGTGACCCTGGAGCACCAAACCAGTCATGAGGGTCAATTTGTTTAAACTGATATTTATACATCATCTGAAGCTGAATAAATGATCTTTCCATTGATGTATGGTTTGTTATGATCGGACAATATTTGTCTGAGATACAACTATTAGAAAATCTGGAATCTGAGGGAGCAAAAAAATCTAAATATTGAGAAAATCTCCTTTAAAGTTGTTCAAATGAAGTTCTTAGCAATGCATATTACTAATCAAAAATGAAGTTTTGATATATTTACGGTAGGAAATTTACTAAATATCTTGATGGAACATGATCTTAATATCCTAATGATTTTTGTCATAAAAGAGAAATGTATAATTTTGATCCATACAATGTATTGTTGTCTATTGCTGCAGATATACCTGTGTTACTGATGACTGCTTCTGTGCTGCAGGGTCACAGATGTTAAAGTTACCATTTGATGCAGTTTTAACAGCTTACATACAATGATAATTTATTTACCCTGGGTTTCACAGACAAGGCTTAAACTTAGTCCCTAACTAAAATAATTCAACTGAAAGAAACTTGCACTGACTGATCTTTAAATATATCAGTGCCTTTGTTTTGTCTCAAGATGCACACCAGTAATGTGTTTTCTAAGGCAACTGTGGCCTAATCCTGGTCTAGTCTAAGCCCTGTCTGTGAAACCAGGCCATACTGTTTTAAAATTAATTTTTAATTTAAAATTTAAAATAAAATAAAATGAATAATTATACAAATGTATATAAGAATTCTTGTTTTCTGCTAATGTGTAGCACATGAACGAAGCTTCCTGAACACATGAAGATATTTCTCAGTTTATTGGGCTTCTGACAGAGACCATGACACTCTGAGTTACTGTAAATACTGTATGCAGATCAGATTGTTCAGAAACATAATTCAGCATGAAGCGCATGTCATATGACTGTGAGAGAAAGAGACAGTGTGTATTTGTGTTTAAGGGTTGTGTGTGTGTGTGTGTGTGTGTGTTTGAGGGCTGTGTTGTGTGTGTGTGAGTGTGTTTTAGGGGTTTGTGTGTGTTCTTAGGGACATTTTCTCTCCACGCTCTGTTTTCCTCCCTCATCATACTCCTGCTTTGAGATCCACATCTGCTGGAAGGTTCCCTGAGGACGAACACATCAGGTCAGTTATATATTTACAATAATAGATAATATAACAGTGTGTGCTAAAACAGCTGTTGTATTTCTCACCAGTGACGCCAGGATTGATCCTCCGATCCAGGAGCTGAATCTCCTCTCGATGGAGCTGTTGCTGGCGATCAGCTTCAGTCTCATGCTCTGAAACACAGACATCAGGAGCTAGTGAGGAGGAGATCAGACAGAGATCAGATGAAGATGAGACAGGGATCAGACAGAGAGAGACAAGACTAAAACTAGATGATGATCAGATGGAGATCAGACAGAGATCAGATGAAGATGAGACAGGGATCAGAAAGAGAACAGACTGAAATCAGACTGAGATTAGACAAGGATCAGGCAGAGATCGGACAGAGAGAGACAAGACTAAAACGAGATCAGATGAAAATCAGACAGAAATCGGAAGAAGATCAGACTGGGATGAGACAGAGATCAGATGGAATCTAGACAGAGATTAGACTGAGATCAGATGGAGTTTAGACAGATTAGACTGAGAACAGATTAAGATCAGCCAAAGATCAGATGGAAATCAGACAGAGATTGGAAGGAGATCAGACTGAAATGAAATTGAGATCAGACAGAGAGAGACAAGACTAAAACTAGATGATGATCAGATGGAGATCTGAGAGAGATCAGATGAAAATCAGACTGGGATCAGATAGAAATCAGACAGATTGGAAGGAAATCAGATGGAGTTTAGACAGAAATGAGACTGAGATCAGAAAGACAACAGACTTAAATCAGATAGAGATCAGACAGAGATCAGGACTCACCGGCGGTGCTTTCTGAGACAGTTCTCTGTTGAGTCTCTCTGTGAAGCCCTGCAGGAGCGTGTTTCCTCCCGTCACGATCACGCTGCCATACAGACCCTCAGCACACACACACACATATGACACACTCGTAGAGAGAGCAGAACATCAGTGGTCCTGATGCTCCAGTGCTCTGCATGTTCTGTATACAGCGTAGGCTAAGAGAAGCGTTTTCTCTCTTACCGGCCGGATGTCGATGTCACACATGCCGATGCTGGTAGTGACCACGTGTCCGACGCCCAGCATGGTGTTACCGGACAGACCCTGAGAAGATGAGGTCATTCAAATGATTAACATAATTATAAGTATTTAAATACCATAATTCCAGAAATGTTTTTTACACTATCATTACTAATGCATTTCCATGACTTATCTAGTTGTTTGTGATTGCAGGGTTGTTGTTGTTTTTTTATCCACAAACAACACTTTGTACTCTATAAATATTGTTTTGTAGCTTCATATAACTTAAAAATAGTTTCTATTACTTGTTCAAAAGATTTGTATTGATTTCCAAGAATCTTTGGGAATTTATTCATTAACATGACATTTTCATGACTTTTCAGTATTTTATTAGTTTCCATAACTTTTTCAGATTTCATTCATTTCCAAAACTTTTATTAGATTTTATTAATTTTCATAATTTTATAAGATTTTGTGACAGGTCTAGAAATCACACATTTCCAAGATTGTGGGAATCCTAATTAAATTTAATGACATTTGTTCAGGGAATTAACTATGCCTTGATTTTCAGCTTGTTTTAATGCTTGCTTTTTCTCATTTGAGCTCATCTCTTGGCCCCGGGCTCCTCGTTTAGGAGCGCTGATCTGGATGGACTGAAGCAGATCTTATCTAGACTTCACCTTCACATTGGATGGATCGAACAGGCCCTCGGGGATACGTAACCTCTCGGCTCCGTAATCTGTGCTGTAACCGCTCGGCATCTCATAGTGCACCGTCGGCATCTGAGCAGCAACCCTGAACCCACACAGACACCAGATCAGACACGTGAGTGTGAGAGTGTGTGTGTGTTATTAAGCCTCTCATAAATAAAAACACAACTTGACCCCAACAAATTAATTAATTACAGACCTCAGATCTTGAATCTCCCTTTTCTGTTAAAGATACTAGAAAAGGTAGTATCTTCACAATTATATTCCTTCTTATAGAAAAATGGTATATGTGAGGATTTCCAGTCAGGATTTAGACCGTTTCTGAGACTGCTCCCATTAGAGTTACAAATGATCTGCTCTTATCATCTGATCGTGGTTGTATCTCTCTATTAGTGCTACTGGATCTTAGTGTTGCGTTTGACACTATCGACCACAACATTCTTTTAAATAGACTAGAAAATTATGTTGGCATTAGTGGAAGTGCACTGGCATGGTTTAAATCGTACTTATCTGACCGCCATCAATTTGTGGCAGTAAATGAAGAGGTATCATATCAATCACAAGTGCAGTATGGAGTACTTCAAGGCTCAGTACTAGGACCGTTACTTTTCACGCTTTACATGTTACCCTTGGGAGATATCATCAGGAAACATGGTGTTAGCTTTCACTGTTATGCTGATGATACTCAGCTCTATATTTCTTCGTGGCCCAGTGAAACACACCAATTTGCAAAACTAACAGAATGTATAGTTGATATCAAAAAATGGATGATGAGTAAGGTGTTAATTATAAGACTAAAAACCTCCACATATAATAACCTAGATCACTGTCTAATACTTGATGGCTGCTCTGTAAATTCTTCATCATCAGTTAGGAACCTAGGTGTGCTGTTTGATAACAATCTCTCCTTTGACAGCCATGTTTCTATCATTTGTAAAACTTAATTTTTCCATCTTAAAAACATATCTAAATTACGACCTATGCTCTCAATGTCAAATGCAGAAACATTAATTCATGCATTCATGACCTCGAGGCTAGATTATTGTAATGCTTTATTGGGTGGTTGCTCTGCATGTTTAATAAACAAACTACAGCTGGTTCAAAATGCAGCAGCTAGAGTTCTTACTAGAACCAGGAAGTATGACCACATTAGCCCGGTTCTGTCAACACTGCACTGGCTCCCTATTAAACATCGGATACATTTTAAGATCTTGCTAATTACCTATAAGGCCCTGAATGGTTTGGCTCCTCAGTATTTGAGTGAGCTCTTATCACATTATAGTCCTTCACGTCCGCTGCGATCTCAAAACTTTTTGGAATCAAGTCCAATTCCAATTCCTGGTTCTGGAATCGATGGGATTCAATTCCAAGAATCGATTCCTCTGTTGTTTTCGATTCTTGTTTTTTTTTTTTGAATGAAGGAACCTAATCTCGCCATGACTGCAGGATATAAAGGTCGTAAAAAGTATCTTTCTCATAATATGAAGCTTTATTTGTAAAAAATGACGATATATTTCTATAGCTCTGATTTTTTAATCATCATTTTGTCTGCTTTGCCCGTGAAATTAGTCATAGCTCACTGCTCAGCAGGGACATGCATTTATCTCAAGCATTGAACAAGACATGAAGTGTCTAAAATAAATGTGCACAGTTCAGCTGAATGCTGAAGTTTACTTTGACTGCATGCTTTGCATAAAATTAACAAACTGTACATTGAAACAAAATAACCAGAACATTAACAATAACACTGATAGAGCTCGTGGTTTATCTGTCAATCAGATGCGCTCTTGGTCACTGATGCTCGTGACGTTTTCTTTTAGAATTATCATCGGCTGATAGAAAAAAAATAGTATTTCAGATGGAAATAAGATCAAGACCATCGATCACGTCATGAGCTCTTCTGTCGTGCAGCGCTCAAAATTGTGGACAATATAAACCAGTTCCACCGTAACATAACCTCTGAATCGTTTTTTGTTTGTTTTGCTTTTTTAACTGGTTCATTAAAACTATCTATTCGAAAGAACCTTTTCGTGGAAACAAATCAGACTTCTAATCACTTTTAGCGATCATGAGGCTAAGGGTAATAAAACTAGATCTTTTCTAGATAAAAAATAATTATATTTTGTCTCACAACTCTTGTAATTACGACTTTTATTGAGCATGAGGGAGGCGAATGGTGCTTCTCAAACAGAAGGCTGCATCCTCAAATTCAGATCATCAGATCGTCCTGACTTGTTTCCTTTCAGTTTATTTTCGTGAACTTAAATGTGTGCAGCCTTTGTAAGGATGCAGCCGTCCATTTGAGAGGCACCCATAGACAAGCTTTGTTGAACTGAAAAACGCTCTGAATGTGGAGTCGATTCCAACCTTTGGAACCTCCAACCTTTCCCAACACCTCGGAATCGATTCCCAGCCCTACCTAGAATATCAAAATCAACTGCAGGCGGGAGATCCTTTTCCTATTTAGCTCCCAAACTCTGGAACAATCTACCTAACACTGTTCGGGAAGCAGACACTCTGTCAGTTTAAATCTAGATTAAAGACCCATCTCTTTAACCTGGCTCACACATAATACACTATCACATTTCTATAATTCAGATCCGTTAAAGGATTGTTAGGCTGCATTAATTAGGTCAACCGGAACCGGGAACACTTCCCAAAACACCTGATGTACTTGTTACATTGTTAGAAGAATGGCATCTACGCTAATATTAGTCTGTTTCTTTCTTATTCCGAGGTCAGCGTAGCCACCCAGATCCAGACTGTATCCAGATCAGATGGTGGATCAGCACCTAGAGATGACCTCTACAGCCAGGACACCTAGATGACCCCAGAGACTGACCCCCAGTGAAGACCCTGTCTCCAAGACGGCCATCGGGACAAGACCACAGGAACCAGATGAGTCCTTTGCACAATCTGGTTCTGCTTTAGTCTAGATTTAAACTGATGATTTTGTCTGGCCAGAGGAGAAGGACACTATTTTGACACACTATTTCCCTTCTTTAATGCAGTAAAGCTGTTTTGACACAATCTGCATTGTAAAAAGTCCTTTATAAATAACGGTGACTTGACTTGTGTGTGTTCCACTCACTGTTCATCATACGGAGAGTCAGACACCTGCAGCACAGACGCCTGGAAATCCTGAATCACCTCCTGTAAGAGCGACAGTCAGCGATCATGTGACAGTCGCGTCACACACGTGTGTTTCACATGCTCTTCCAGACTCTTACGTTGCACATGTACGTGTGCCAGGACTTGGTGACGGGAGGGAGTTTGTCCTTCTTGGTCCAGAGCGGCGGAGCTCCTTCCCTCACGGGCTCCTGATGGACACACACAGACTGAGAGACTGAACACCACACACACACACATGGAGGAGAATCGCAGGAGACACGCTACCTTAGACGCGATCATGTACGGAGGAACTGTGTCGATGTTCATCTCCTGAAACAGCTCTCGACACTGCATGGAGATGAAATCACCGGCCAGAGGAGACTTGACGATCCCTGAACACAAGAACACACACATCTGCACTACTGCTGGTCTGAGTGCTAGAAACACACACACTGATGCTAAACCCATACTGTGATCGCTCTGTAAACTGCAATCAATCAGCTGCTGGAAAGAGTCAGTGTGACTAGTGTGTGTGAGTGTTTGTCTTCAGCAAATGAGCAGCACTATATCAGTTATTGTTGAGGTTGTGCTGTGGACTTTACTATACTAGAATTAGAATGAATGATAAAACTTTATAGTTTTAGTTATAGTTATAGTTGCAGTAGTAATTATAGTTATTATGGCTGTGGTGTGAACTTTGCTATTCTGGTAGAATTAGGATGATTATAATGTTATAGTTACAGTTATTATTATAGTCGATCATCTATTGTAACATTGTCTCTAAAAGCACTTAAAAATATGTTCTAAGATCAAGAATGTTTTAAGAAAACATTATTTCTGAACATTTAAACATCTGCTTTCTTTTTATTTTAAATGTGTGAATGTTAAAGGAACACTCCATTTTATCATTGCAAACATTATGGGAATGTTACTTTTGAATGTTCTCTAAATGTTCTAAAACAAATATTAACATTCAAAAAACATGATACATGACACAAGATGAAATTGATTCTGCATGTTTGAACCTAGTTTTTCTTGCATTTACACAGTTTTGAGCAGCATGTGGCGTTTCGAGCGCTGATTCAGAGATTCAAACAACGCCGTTTCTCCCATCTCGTTTAAAATCATAACAAGCGATGTATGACTTTGGAAACTATAAGTTCATTTAAATTCAAAAACAACAACAAAAAAGCTTATGAACGTAATTCTAATACAAGTCAGACATTAAAGTGAGTTGCTGTTTTTGTCTCTTCCGAGGAAGATTCATTCACTTGTACCTACTCAGAGACACTTTGCTCAGATTTATTTAATGTTCATCTGATCTTATTTTGACTTCTCTTTCTGTTTTAAAGATGTTTTCTTTGGATTGTTTGACTACTCAAAATATAGATCTACTACATAAAAATGTACTGGCTCTAATGTATTGTATCGTTTAATTAGAAAAAAATCAGAAAAGCACTCCAAAGTCCCGATCTAAATCAAATGATTTGCGAATCTGCTCCGTAGTTCCAGTCTAAATCAAATGATTCGTGATTCGTGAACCATTATTCAGATCGGGACTCCGAAGCATGTCCCGATATGAAATGAATCACAAACCCGCTCTGAAGTCCCAATCTGAATCAAATAATTCCCGAACCTGCTCTGAAGCCCCTATCTGAATCAAATAATTCCCGATCCCGCTCTGAAGTCCCAATCTGAATCAAATGAATCACGAACCCGCTCCGAAATCCCAATCTGAATCAAATAATTCCTGAACCTGCTCTGAAGCCCCTATCTGAATCAAATAATTCCCGATCCCGCTCTGAAGTCCCAATCTGAATCAAATGAATCACGAACCCGCTCCGAAATCCCAATCTGAATCAAATAATTCCTGAACCTGCTCTGAAGTCCCAATCTGAATCAAATGAATCACGATCCCGCTCTGAAGTCCCAATCTGAATCAAATAATTCCCGAACCTGCTCTGAAGCCCCTATCTGAATCTGCTTCAGTCCAGTAAAGGTCATTGCACACTGAGTCTGAGATTTTCCCGTGCGTTTTTCAGTTTTTTTGTATGTCTCATCCTTTCCTATCATAATGCATGCTACGGATGCGAAAACGCAGAAAATCGAACCTGATCCAAATTTTTTTATGGCGGATGAAAGTTTTTTTATGGCGGAGGCAGTGTGTAAACGTGATTGACACAACTTGAGGTCGTATTTCTTTTTTAAAGTGTGAAAATGTGACAGCAGAAAGCTGAAGCTGGACGTTTGTACAATTACACTAAAAGAGCTTTAAATTAAAATATCAACAGGAGACATGTAATAGATTGCGTGACACAGGTTTATCTGCAGTTTTATCATGTTGATCATTTAGAGTCCTTAGATGATGACCATGTCACTAACTAATGCACGGTCTCCTACTTACCTTGCTGCAGGACGTACCCATCATGCACTGGGATGGCAGTGGTGTGCGTGGCTCCGCTGTCCAGCACGAGGCCTGTGGCTCGACCGTTAGCAAAGCTGCAGTCGATCAGGTTAAGGTGACGTACAAACATCATGACATCATCAGCCTGTCTTTAACACATGAGGAAACTCAGCCTCTCTGGATTCTGATTGGCTGATGTTCTCGAGTGGAGCTTTCTGATTGGATACGCGGTGAGCACAGCAGTCTTGCACAGGAAGAAGGCGGGGATGTTGTAATGCTCGAATATGAGTTCTGTTAGCTTTTCTCTCTTCGCCCGTGAGTTCCACTGTCACGAGAGAAACATTGTAACCACTTCACCCTCAGGACATCCCAGATGAGGATGAGTTTGTTTCTTCATCAGGTTTGTAGGAATGTGTCTCTGCATCAGTGTCTCAGCAATGGATGCTCTGCAGTGAATGGGTGCCGTCAGAATGAGAGTCCAAACAGCTGATAAAAACATCACAATAATCCACACCACTCCAGTCCATCAGTTAACATCTGGAGAAGACAAAAGCTGAAACTAATCCAGCATTAAGACGTTTTTAAGTCCATAATTCATAATAACTCTTCCTCCAGTGAAAAAGTGTTCTGGTCTGAATCAGGAGAGAAATCTGTACAGATCCAGCAGCGTTTACAAGACAAAACAGCTCTAAACAAATATGTGGCTGGATTTTGATGTGAGAGACAACAGGAGATGCACTTTTTCACTGGAGGAAGCGTTATTATGAATTATGGATTATAGACTTAAAAACGTCTTAATGCTGGATTTGTTTCAGCTTTTGTCTTCTCCAGATGTTAACTGATGGACTGGAGTGGTGTGGATTATTGTGATGTTTTTATCAGCTGTTTGGACTCTCATTCTGACGGCACCCATTCACTGCAGAGCATCCATTGCTGAGACACTGATGCAGAGACACATTTCTACAAACCTGATGAAGAAACACACTCATCCTAGTCTCAGATTCCTCTAAGAGTGTTGATGTACTCACAGGAGCTTCAGACATGAGAACAGGGTGTAAGCTGGGCTCAGATTTGATGTGTTTGCTGTAGATGTGGTCAATTATGGCTTGAAATGCGTTCCAGTCCTCAACTAAAAGAGATCAATTGAGAAAACAATAGAAACAGAGACATTCTGTAGAATACGCTCTTGCATTTGATATTAAATCCTCTGTGTGTGTGTGTCGTACTCATGCCGTTCTTCAGTGGAGAGATGAGTTCTACACCCGCCCGTGGCACATGCAGGGCTGTTGTGTCTATGTAATAACTCCGCCCATTGTTGCTCTCTTGCTCCTCCCCCATGTTAGCTGGCCCCTCCTCCTCAGCGGTCACTCCTATAGTGGTGGGGAAATCTGCCTACACAGCAAACAGGAACGTAACCAATGATAATCATGTGATGTTCAGTACAGTCAGACTCTAGGAACTTCAGGACGATTCTCAAAGCTTTGGGTTTATGGGTCGATCATGTCAAATCAGTTTATTTATACAATACAGATTGTTTCAAAGCAGCCTTACAGTAATAAGTGCACATTCTGACTTGGTTGCAACCTAGAATTAAACTGCTGGGTCTGTCTGGCCAGAGGAGAACGGCACACTATTTCCCTGTTTAATACTGAAAAGCTGCTTTGACACGAACTGCATTGTAAAAAGCACTGTATAAATAATGGTGACTTGACTTGATAAACAGGAAAAGAACAGTGTACATGTTGCAAAATTCATCAATGATGAAACTAATTCAATTTCAGCTGTAAAGCAGCTCTACAGGAGATAGCAGAGTCATTATTTACATCAACTCAGATCAAGTTTTGTTCTCATCTGATTTAAATTTAAAGTTAAATTGATAATATTACTGAATATTAGTTTGATGGATGGTGATGAATGGAAATATGGATAAAACGAGGATGGATGGATGGATGGATGGATGATGGATGGATGGATGATGGATGGATGGATGGATGGGTGGATGGGTGGATGATGGATGGATGGATGATGGATGGATGGATGGATGGATGGATGGGTGGATGGGTGGATGATGGCGGGATGAGTGGATGATGGATGAGTGGATGATGGATGGGTGGATGGATGATGGATGATGGATGGATGATGGATGATGGGTGGATGATGGATGGATGATGGATGATGGATGGATGATGGAGGGATGATGGATGGGTGGATGGGTGGATGATGGCGGGATGAGTGGATGATGGATGAGTGGATGATGGATGGGTGGATGATGGATGGATGGATGGATGATGGATGATGGATGGATGATGGAGGGATGATGGATGGGTGGTTACCTTTGGACAGTCCTCTCCTGCATATCCTGCTCTGGTGGAGAAGGAGCCGATGTCAAACACCAAAGCACCTACTTCATCTGAGACACAGAGAGAGATTATGATTATTATACCAGTCTGATCAATATTAATGTACACTCAGTTTATTAGTAAATCTCTGTTCACACACACATTGTTTGAAAGTAGCTTTACAAAAACACATAGTGATCTCTAAACATCTTCTAGTCACATGATGAATTCAGAGCTGCTGATTGGATCGTTTACATGTGCAGATGAGAGAAAGATTTGCTGTCAGTGTCTGTGGCTTTCTGTGAGTTTATGAATGTGAGGAATGTTGATATATGACAGATGAAGTATGTGCTCATATTAATCATGAAAAACCAAATTACTCTCAACTGATGTGTGTCAAATGAATAAATGGCAGATTTTGGTCGTATCGCCCTCATGTAGACTAGAGAGGAAACTGATACAGTGCCCTCCACTAATATTGGCATCCTTGATAAATCTGACCAAAGGCGGCTGTGAAAATAAATCTGCATTGTTTATCCTTTTGATCTTTTATTCACAAAAGTCCAACCTATCATTGAAGTAAATCAATTGAAAGTGGGGAGAAAATCTCATGATGAAATAAATGCTTAAGAGAATTTGGCCTTTTATTTTTAGTCCTGTGGAACAGGAAGTCATGGCTGGACCGTTTCATGCTCCTAGTCACCCTGGTGTGCTAAACATGTAATTATGAATGGGAATATACTTCAGAGATGTTTTACTCAGAAGAATTTCTAGGGGTGCTAATAATTGTGGCCAACATTCATTGGAGAAAAACATTTATTTCACCATGAGATTTTCTCCCCACTTTCAACTGTTTTACTTCAATGAAAGGTTCGAATTTTTGTGAATGTTTTGAATGAAAGATGCAGATTTGTTTTCACAGCCGCCTTTGCTCATATTTACCAAGGTCAAGGTCATTTTTATTTATATAGCACCTTTAAACAACATTAATGCTGACCAAGCTGCTTCACAGTAACACAATGCAATGATAAAAAATACAAAGTTCAAAAATTAAATCAACAACAAAACGCATAAAACCGAATAAAAATCAGGAATAAGAATTTAACTCACTAAGACCAACAATTATAGAGAAAAGAGATACGTTTTCAATGATGATTTAAATGCGGATAAAGAAGATGATGACCTAACAGATTGAGGTAATGAATTCCACATATTAGGGGCTAAAACAGAAAAGGCTCTATCACCTTTAGATTTCAAACGAGACAATGGGACGGTTAATAGATTATCAGAGAATGATCTCCGGGGTGAGTATGGACAAAAAAGGTCTGAGATGTAGACTGGAGCCATATCATGCAAGGCTTTAAATACGAAAATTAAAACCTTGTACTCAATTCGAAATTGAACTGGTAGCCAATGTAAATGTGCTAAGAGTGAGTGATATGCTCCCTCTTCTTCTTCACTATTAAGAAGCAGGCTGCAGCATTTTGAACCAGTTGCAGACGTGAAAGGGAAAACTGGTTGACACAGCACATAAAGCATTACAATAATCAAGCCTTGTTGAAATGAAAGCACGAATAACTGTCTCTAGATCACTAAAGATAGAAGTGATTTCAGTTTATGTAAACCTTCTCATTTCTCATTTAACTGAAGAAAATTATCACCCATCCAAGTCGGATAAGGACTTTGACCCAGTACAACATGTACAACTGGGTATCATCCGCATAAATGTGTTATGGGACCTTGTGCAACTCAAAAATGTAATGAAGAGGGAGCATATATAAAGCAAACAAAATTGGGCCCAAGATGGAGCCCTGTGGCACCCCACCAGTAACAGAGGCAGGTGATGAATGAGACTGACCTATCTCCACAGAGAAACTCCTCGCAGTAAACTAGGATTCAAACCAATCTAAGGCTGAATCACAGATACCAATCTCGGTTTTTAACTTGTTTAAAAGAATGCAGTGATCTACTGTATCGAACGCCGCACTTAAATCCAACAGTACCAAAACTACACAATTTCCACAAATAATAACAAGTCGTTTACCACTCTTAACAAGGCTGATTCAGTGCTATGCTTAAATCTAAAACCAGACTGAAAAGGATCCAGTATATTATTCTCAATAAAGTAAAGTGATAACTAATTTAAAACAGCTTTCTCCAATACTTTTGATAAGAATGGCAATTTCGAAATAGGTCTATAATTGTTCAAATCAGCTGTATCCAGATTTGCTTTCGTAAGGAGCAAATGAACCACTGCATGTTTAAAATAAGTTGGAACTAAACTTGTCTGTAAGGAATTGCTGATAACAGAAATAATATTTGGTGCTAATGCGTCCAACACTTCCTTTAATAGAGTTGCTGGTATAACGTCAAGAGAGCAAGTGGTCGATCTTAAACTGGACACTGTTCAACAACTCAGAGTGCGAGATAGGATGGAAATGTGCAAAGAGCAGGACTCAAAGGTAAATACCAAACCTTCTGAGATGGATTCATAACAATCTGAGATTTAATACAAGCGATTTCGTTTATAAAGAAGCTGCAAAACTTCTCACGCAGCTCTGGGCTATACCAACACTGATCCCAGGAGGAGGATTTAATACAGAATTAATGATAGAAAACAAAAGCTTTGGACAATGGGAATTTTGAGAAATCAGATTAGAAAACTATTTAGACTGTTGCAAGGCAACTGCCTCTTGAAATTTGACCAAATAATTTAGCAATAACTGATAATAACTAATCCTTTCTCCATTTTCTTTCTGCTCTTCTACACTCCTTTCTTAGAACCCGAACTTCTCTATTAATCCAAGGCTGTTTTCTAGATTTGACCTTGAGGGGGGCAATTTCATTTAAAATCCCAGTACATGATGTATTAAAACGAACGACCAAACCATCCTCATGAGAATACTGAGACTCGTGACACCTGCTGAGAGTTCTGCAAAAACCTCTGTGAACTGTACATCAGTAGAAGAGTTTATAACTCTAGACAGATATGTAGAAGGCCTGCTTTCAGATTTTAAGATGGCAATAGAACAATCAAATATTATAGGCAGGTGCTCAGACTAACCAGCATCATGGATCTCACTGGTTGTTACAGGAAAACCTGATAGTATAAGGTCAAGTATGTGACCCTGCATATGTGTAGGACCAGAAATAAATTGTGTGAAGTTGAAAGAGTGTAAGAGTTGAGTGAATTCTCTTACAAGGCTGCCAGTATTAGTGGAGGGCACTGTATTCATACAATAACGCTTCAGTATGACACACCAGATCTTAATCCTCTAGTGCTGAAGCCAAAATAACTGAAAGAATTCAAACTCGACTGGTGTTGATATGGAGGCTGTGTGCAGTACAGATCTAGCATGGTAAAGCATGGTAAAATATGGTAAAGCATGCATCTTCTGTGTTCATGACTGCAGTGATGCGCGGGATGCTGGCGAATGCGGTTGTCATGGTGATGTGAGATCGCTGCTCTTACCTCCGCCGTACACGCCGCCGCTCATCGCGCTGGATCGATCGGTTACCGGGTGCGCTCGGTTCGCTGAGGCTGAGATAACGGAACCGAATATGCGCGTCCCGCTGCTGCTGTCGCCGGTCACGCGCTGCTGACGGTAACCGGCGAGTGTCCGGTGGACCCCCGCGCTGTCACGTGCTGCTGTGAAATAATGACGATTCTCTAGAAGTGCTCGTTACTTCACGTTTCAGATGAATCCGTGATGACAGAGGGTTTATATTTACATTCTCTTACATCACGGATGACGGAGAGTCCAAGACCGTTCACACCAACATCGAATACGTTTCGAAAAAAGGAATTCTAATTGTTTTTTTATGAATTTTTTTTTTATTATGTAAATATTTGTAATATAGACTATGTAAGAATAAAAACCTATTTTTTGTAGGGCCAAAAAAAATCACGTGATGCAGTAAATCTTCCTGTAGCTCAAATAGTAGAGCATAGTGCTAGCAACGCCAAGGTCATGGGTTCGATTCCCAGGGAAAGCAAGAGCTGATAAAATGTAGAAACTGTAACTTGAATGCAATGTATGTCGCTTTGGATAAAAGCGTCTGCTAAATGCATAAATGTAAATTTTGCATCTCCATATAAATCTATTCCCAGATAGCAAGCACACTCGGGTCGATTCTGGCCGAAATGCGGCACTGTCGGCTCAGTCTCGACATCGGTGAGAAAATAATCGTCTTTTTCAACGAGAGATTGTTATTGAATCATAGGAGTCGACTCCTCTGCTGGTGCCATAAATATCTATACGAGTGACTCTCTGATTTGATTCACTTAACCATTCAAATGAGTCATTTGTTTGTGAATCAAACTGAGCACGCTGTTATAGCACCTGCTGAGTTTAAGTGTCCACTGCTGAATTTAATAATAATATTGATCTTGTGGTAACACTGCCGTGTGGGAAGCTCTGACACAGAAAAACACTTTAGATGCGTAAGAGAAAGCCGTAAAATGTAAGTGCATCATGTTTTGTTCTTGAACGGAGGCCTGATCTATCTGCTGCACAAGAGCAGGTTTTTAGAGGGAATGAACTTTTGAAGCATATATATGCAGTATGAAGGTACTTGTTTTACCGTGGTGGGGATTATTATGAGCAAAACATTTTTTTTAAAGTTTAATCTGAACACTTTATATATGTAATCTGACCTTTTTTTATGAATTTTTTTTTTACAGAAATTCTGAGCTGCTGCATGAACATTCATCAAACATATCAGGTGCGAATTCTGGGTCTGGTCTTAATGACTCTAAAAAACTGTAATGCTTAATATTTAATAATTACCTTCAAGATTCAAGATTTTTATTTGTCACATACACAATTATACAGAGTATAACCAGCAGTGAAATGTAGGTCAGGTCCGCTCCAAGGACAGTGCAATTATATAGAATACAAATATTAAGAAAAAGAAAAGTAGAAAAAAAAAAGAATAAAATAAAAGATAAAAAATATAAATGTGCAGGTCAGTATGTTGTTGACATAAATAGTAATATAACAGGAATGTGCAAAAAAGTTGTACAGGGTATTTAAATAGCAGCAATATGAGGTAGAGAAAAATTATGAATAGCTTATTGATATGGTGATATTTACATGGAGTCAAGTGATGTTATGACACAGAGTTAGAGTTTAGGAGCCTGATGGCCTGGGGGAAGAAGCTCCTCCTAAGTCTCTCAGTTTTTGCCATCAGGCTACGGAAGCGCTTACCAGATGGAAGCAAAGTGAATAGTCGGTTACCAGGGTGATTTGAGTCCTTGATGATTTTGACAGCTCTATTTTTGCAGCGTTTGAGGTAGATGTCCTGCAGAGAGGGGAGAGCAGACCCTGAGATGCGCTCAGCTAAGCGCACAACTCTCTGTAGTGCTTTGCAGTCCTGATTGGAGCTGTTTCCATACCACACTGAGATGCACTGAGTCAATACACTTTCTATGGTCCCTGAATAGAAGGTTTTCAGGATTGCTGGTGAGACCCTGAATTTCCTCAGCTGTCGCAGATGGTACAGTCTTTGCCTGGCTTTCTTAACCTGTGTTTGGATGTGTGTAGTCCAAGTCAGGTTCTTGGAGATGTTTACACCGAGGTACTTGAAGCTACTCACCCTCTCCACAGGGGTCCCACTGATCATAAGAGGAGTGTAGGGCTGCTGCTGTCTCTTCCTAAAGTCCATGATCAGTTCTTTAGTTTTGCTCACATTCAGAGAGAGACAGTTGTCCTGGCACCATGATGTGAGTCTCTCTACCTCATCCAAGTATGCGGTCTCATCGTTGTTGGAGATGAGGCCCAGAACCACAGTATCATCAGCGAATTTGATAATAGATGTGGAGCTGTGAGAGGACACGCAGTCATGCGTGTAGAGAGAGTAGAGCAGGGGACTCAGGACACAGCCCTGTGGGGCTCCTATGTTCAGAGTGATGGAGTTTGAGGTGAACTGGCCAACTTTCACCACTTGAGGTCTGCCGGTGAGGAAGTCTTGAATCCAGTCACAGAGTGAGGAGTTTAGGCCGAGGTCTGTGAGTTTAGAAGCCAGCTTGATGGGGACTATAGTGTTGAAAGCTGAGCTATAGTCAATGAATAGCAGCCTTACATAATTCCCATTGTTGCTATCCAAGTGTGTGAGGGAAGAGTGGAGGACGTGAGAGATGGCATCGTCCGTAGATCTGTTTGGGCGATAGGCAAACTGAAGAGGGTCCAGAGTATCAGGGATGGAGGAGCAGATGTGGCTCTTTACAAGTCTCTCAAAAACCTTCATGACTATAGATGTGAGGGCAACTGGGCGATAGTCATTCAGGCAAGAGGGTATATTGTTCTTTGGCACAGGGATAATAATGGATTTTTTGAATGAGGTGGGAACCACGGAGGTAGCAAGGGACTCATTAAAGATAGACATGAACAAACTAGCGAGCTGATCAGCGCAGGACCTCAGAACACGGCCGGTTATCCCATCAGGTCCGGCTGCTTTCCTGACGTTCACTTTCTTTAGCGCCCTCCGAACCTCATCCTCCGACACGGTGATTACAGGATCATCGCTGCTCTGCCTGCTGCTTCCTGACGCGCTGGACGGCAGAGACGCGCCGCCGCTGTTGCAATCGAAGCGGCCGAAGAAGATGTTTAACTCGTCGGCCAGCAACGGATCTGCTCTCACCTCCGCGGAGGATTTGTTTCCGAAGTCACAGATGGTCCTCAGTCCCTGCCACATCCGTCGAGAGTCACTGAGCTGGAAACTCAATTCTCTCTCTGCATCTGTGTTTAGCGGCTCTTACTGCGTGTCGGAGAGCATAGCACGATGCTTTGTACTCGCTCGTATTCCCAGACAGAAGAGCCTCATTGTAAGCGGCAGTGCGTGTGTTAACCGCAGCACGGATTGTTCTGTCCACCCACGGTTTCTGATTGGAGAATGTCCTTATCGTTATTGTTTCTGTAGCTTGCTCGGTTAGCGTGTTTACAAAGCTTAATGCTACATCCGTGAACTCGGATGTTACAATATATATTTATACATATATTTCAAGGCTGCAATTTGGAAAACCTTTAATGCTGCTGAAATGGAGGTCAAGGGGACTATGAAGAGGTGGCAGATCTAAAGGGTGGACTTCAGGAGGCAGACACACTCTGTGAGATTAAAAGTCCCATCTCTTTAACCTTCCATACACGACACACTATCACATTTCTATCATTCAAATCCCTTAAAGGATCTTTATGCTGCACCAATTAGTTTAAGCAGCAACACTTCCCATAATATCTAATGTACTTGTTAATTTGTAAGAAGAATGGCGTCAATGCTTATATTAGTCACTTACTGTCTCACCGTTATCCCTAGGTTGCAGTAATCAGCTGATCCAGACCAGCTCCTGGGAATGACCACAACACATCCCTGAATGTCAGCAGAAACCATGTCAGCTAGATGACAGATCCCTGTGAAGACCTCATTGATGGCCCCAGCACAGATCCTCAGCAAAGACTACGAGAACCAGACAAGCTCTCTGCACAGACCCTTTTTACCAGCTTCACCTACTGGCATGATGTTTCTTCAAGCAGAAGAAGTTGTATGAAATATTCTGAATGATATCAATCCACAATCTGACTTGTGATGCAGCCTGGAATAATCACACCACGTTCATGTGTTTGGCCAGACGAGACTGTTTCCTGACTGAGCCTGGTCTTGTTTGGGTTCCTTGTCACTGATGCCTTTTGTCTTGCTTAGTTGAAGACACTTAATATTCATTTTGCCATTTGATAAGAACTGAACAGAATTATGACACAATGTTTTATATATATATATATATATATATATATATATATATATATATATATATAATATACAGTAAATATAATTTACTTGTTACTTTGTGGTTTAAAAAGTGTTAATGTTTATACTGTAGTGCATTTGTTCATTGTTAATATACATTTATATTAAAGTAATTGGTAATTTTATAATAAAAGCCTTTTGAATGTTTTTAAATGGTTGTTTTTGTGTTTCACTGCTGAATTACATTTAGCAGTTTCAGGGCCACATTTGGGTCTCAGTCGGATCTGGCTTAAAGTGTCTGGGCCAGACCTGGGCCACATCAAATAATAGAAGTCACTCTACAGTATGCGGGCCAGATCTGGGCCATGTCAATAAATAAGAGTCATTTTACAGGGTGTGGGCCGCATCTGGGGCAGAGGAAATTGTTTGAGTCAGTTTTTAGTGTGTGGGCCAGTTTTGGGCCGGGGACCCAGCCAGAATTGGGCCAGAAGTGACGCAAGGTTGTGGCCCAGAGGTGGGCCAGACAAATGTAGCTATCTAGGTTACTATTGTTCAGTGACAATAACAGTGGAAACTGTGATTACTGTAAAATTATGTGTGTGTGTGTGTGTGTGTGTGTGTGTGTGTGTGTGTGTTTTACCAGGAAACACCTGCATCCAGATTTTCCTGAACCAACACACACACACACACACACACACACACACGCACACGCACACACACTCTCTCTCTCTCACACACACACACACACACACACACACGCACACGCACACGCACACACACTCTCTCTCTCTCTCACACACACACACACACACACGCACACGCACACGCACACACACTCTCTCTCTCTCACACACACACACACACACACACACACACACGCACACGCACACGCACACGCACACACACTCTCTCTCTCTCACACACACGTACACACACACACACACACACACACTCTCACACACACGTACACGTACACACACACACACAGTGAAGCTCCGGTGTGTCGCAGCATGTGACTGTCATGCGTCTCTACAGTATAATCATTATGATAAACACAGTTTAAAACACCGCAGATATTCTGTGAATAATATTCAGAAAACAGGAGCAAAACTCAAAAAATAAAACCGTGACATTTTTTGATTGACGGACTTGTCTGAGGTTTGAACACATTTGACCGTGTTTTGTATATTTATTAATTATATGTCATTAATTTAACCTTTTAATTTTAATATTCAATTAAAATATTAATTTTCAATTTATTTATTTTTTCTGTTTGTATACGGTCAACACGAACAAATATAGTTTTGTGTTTGTTTTGGACACATTGTGGTACTATCATGGTATTACACGTGAATTCATGTAAAACCAGACATTAATTCCGTTTGTTGAGTGTTTTGTGTGTTTGAGGTTCCGCCCCGGCGTCCGGTTCGCCGTCGTGACGTCACTCGCTGGACTCTCGGCTGCGCGAGGACGGGACGGGACGGGGCGGGGGGCGGCCAGCGGCGACCTTTTCTCTTTATTTTTTCCTTCTTTTCTCCCTAAAAACACCCTCATCATCCCCGAAACGCACCGAACGGGCTTCCCGCGGCCGGAGAGCACCGTCACCGGCGGGATTGCGGCGAAAGGACTCGCGGCCTCCGCGGGAAAGTTTCTGCCCGGCGCTCGTGACAGCGGCGGGAATCTCGCGCGGCTCCGGGATTTAACGAGACGGGGATTCGGCGTGGATAACGGAGAAATAACGTCAAATACTGTCGAAGTTTGTGTGTGAATATAAATAGAGTGAAAGCCCCGCCGGTAAACTCTGCAGCGACACACCGGAGATCAGCGGGAACGGACTCGGTGAAGGTGAGGCTCTCCCCTCAAATCTCGGAGAATATTATTATTATTATTATGTACTATTATATCAATTAAGAGTTAAAAAAACCTGATGATTTGAAATGGAACGGATTCTTGGATGTTTCGACAAAACAAAAGAAAATCTGAAGCAAAACTTTGCAGATGTGTCCTGTTCTGCTTTAATGTCTTATATAATCTGATTTAGTGCGAATGTGGAGGAAAAACAGCTCTGTTTTATTCAGATGTGGAATTATGCTGATATTTCTATGATGAGATGCTGCTTGTAATTAAATCAATGATATGTTTATAACAGTTCAGCAGATACTGACATAAACTGATCTAAATATCAGCGGTCGCTCTATATCTCCAGTAATAGGTCTATATCTCCAGTAATGGGTCTATATCTCCAGTAATAGGTCTATATCTCCAGTAATATGGCTATATCTCCAGTAATAGGTCTATATCTCCAGTAATAGGTCTATATCTCCAGTAATATGTCTATATCTCCAGTAATGGGTCTATATCTCCAGTAATGGGTCTATATCTCCAGTAATATGTCTATATCTCCAGTAATAGGTCTATATCTCCAGTAATATGTCTATATCTCCAGTAATAGGGCTATATCTCCAGTAATAGGTCTATGTCTCCAGTAATAGGTCTATATCTCCAGTAATATGGCTATATCTCCAGTAATAGGGCTATAGCTCCAGTAATAGGGCTATAGCTCCAGTAATAGGGCTATATCTCCAGTAATAGGTCTATATCTCCAGTAATAGGTCTATATCTCCAGTAATAGGTCTATATCTCCAGTAATATGGCTATATCTCCAGTAATATGGCTATATCTCCAGTAATAGGGCTATATCTCCAGTAATAGGGCTATAGCTCCAGTAATAGGTCTATATCTCCAGTAATATGGCTATATCTCCAGTAATAGGGCTATAGCTCCAGTAATAGGGCTATATCTCCAGTAATATGGCTATATCTCCAGTAATATGGCTATATCTCCAGTAATAGGGCTATAGCTCCAGTAATAGGGCTATATCTCCAGTAATATGGCTATATCTCCAGTAATAGGGCTATATCTCCAGTAATAGGGCTATATCTCCAGTAATAGGGCTATATCGCCAGTAATAGGGCTATATCGCCAGTAATAGGGCTATATCGCCAGTAATAGGGCTATATCTCCAGTAATAGGGCTATATCTCCAGTAATAGGGCTATATCTCCAGTAATAGGGCTATATCTCCAGTAATAGGTCTATATCTCCAGTAATATGTCTATATCTCCAGTAATAGGTCTATATCTCCAGTAACAGGTCTATATCTCCAGTAATAGGTCTATATCTCCAGTAATAGGGCTATATCTCCAGTAATAGGTCTATAGCTCCAGTAATATGTCTATATCTCCAGTAATAGGTCTATAGCTCCAGTAATATGGCTATATCTCCAGTAATAGGGCTATAGCTCCAGTAATAGGTCTATATCTCCAGTAATAGGTCTATATCTCCAGTAATAGGTCTATATCTCCAGTAATAGGGCTATATCTCCAGTAATAGGGCTATATCTCCAGTAATATGGCTATATCTCCAGTAATAGGTCTATATCTCCAGTAATAGGTCTATATCTCCAGTAATAGGTCTATATCTCCAGTAATATGGCTATATCTCCAGTAATATGGCTATATCTCCAGTAATAGGGCTATAGCTCCAGTAATAGGTCTATATCTCCAGTAATAGGTCTATATCTCCAGTAATAGGGCTATATCTCCAGTAATATGCCTATATCTCCAGTAATAGGTCTATATATCTCCAGTAATATGGCTATATCTCCAGTAATAGGTCTATATCTCCAGTAATAGGGCTATAGCTCCAGTAATAGGTCTATATCTCCAGTAATAGGGCTATATCTCCAGTAATAGGTCTATATCTCCAGTAATAGGGCTATATCTCCAGTAATAGGTCTACATCTCCAGTAATAGGTCTACATCTCCAGTAATAGGGCTACATCTCCAGTAATATGTCTACATCTCCAGTAATAGGGCTATATCTCCAGTAATAGGGCTATAGCTCCAGTAATAGGGCTATAGCTCCAGTAATAGGTCTATATCTCCAGTAATATGTCTATAGCTCCAGTAATAGGGCTATATCTCCAGTAATATGGCTATATCTCCAGTAATAGGGCTATATCTCCAGTAATAGGGCTATATCTCCAGTAATATGTCTATAGCTCCAGTAATAGGGCTATAGCTCCAGTAATAGGTCTATATCTCCAGTAATATGTCTATAGCTCCAGTAATAGGGCTATATCTCCAGTAATAGGGCTATATCTCCAGTAATATGTCTATAGCTCCAGTAATAGGGCTATATCTCCAGTAATATGGCTATATCTCCAGTAATAGGGCTATAGCTCCAGTAATAGGTCTATATCTCCAGTAATAGGGCTATATCTCCAGTAATATGGCTATATCTCCAGTAATAGGTCTATATCTCCAGTAATAGGTCTACATCTCCAGTAATATGTCTATATCTCCAGTAATAGGGCTATATCTCCAGTAATAGGTCTATATCTCCAGTAATAGGTCTATATCTCCAGTAATAGGTCTACATCTCCAGTAATATGTCTATATCTCCAGTAATAGGGCTATATCTCCAGTAATAGGTCTATAGCTCCAGTAATAGGTCTATAGCTCCAGTAATAGGTCTATATCTCCAGTAATAGGGCTATAGCTCCAGTAATAGGGCTATATCTCCAGTAATATGGCTATATCTCCAGTAATAGGGCTATATCTCCAGTAATAGGGCTATAGCTCCAGTAACAGGTCTATATCTCCAGTAATATGCCTATATCTCCAGTAATAGGGCTATAGCTCCAGTAACAGGTCTATATCTCCAGTAATATGCCTATATCTCCAGTAATAGGGCTATAGCTCCAGTAATAGGGCTATATCTCCAGTAATATGGCTATATCTCCAGTAATAGGGCTATATCTCCAGTAATAGGGCTATAGCTCCAGTAACAGGTCTATATCTCCAGTAATATGCCTATATCTCCAGTAATAGGGCTATAGCTCCAGTAATAGGTCTATATCTCCAGTAATATGGCTATATCTCCAGTAATAGGTCTATATCTCCAGTAATAGGTCTATATCTCCAGTAATATGTCTACATCTCCAGTAATAGGTCTACATCTCCAGTAATATGGCTATATCTCCAGTAATATGTCTATATCTCCAGTAATAGGTCTATATCTCCAGTAATAGGGCTATATCTCCAATAATATGTCTCAGTAAGATGAGATGTAAATGATCCAAACATATAATGCAATGCTGATTGAGAGATGAAGAAATAAACGCTCCTCAGAAGATGTGAGATGAAGATCATTCCTCCGCTGAGGAACAGAGAAAGTAAAGCTTCTGGAAACAAACGCTCCTGAAAAGATCCTGATGATCAGATTTGAGACGCACTGATTTATCTAGAAAATGATTGATGGAGAATCAAGTAAAGCTGAGCTGCTTCAGTCCAGTAAGAGTTCATCTGGAGATATGACTGCAGTTATTCTGACCTTTACTTGATCAAAATCAGAGAAGATTTGACTCTGAATCAGCTGCTGAACAATTACACTAAAAGAGCTTTTACTGGATAAAACCCTAAACTATCAACCAGAGACAGAAGATATGAGGATATTGAGTGACACAGGCTTAACACCAAAAATAGTTCCTTAGAAATTCATGAATCAAATATGATACAGTAGCTTTATAGAGTTAATGAGTTTTAATGATTAAAGTATTTGCTAATAAAGCCTCTCCTGCATTAAGTCATTCTGTTCAGTTCTGAGTAACAGAGACACAACATGTCTGGACAGACTACAGCTGTGTGTGTGTGTGTGTGTGTGTGTGACAGCTGGAGCAACTAAACAGCAAACACACATGACATTCCCCTCAGCCCTTTAAACACCCTCTGACTCTGTGTGTGTGTGTGTGTGTGTGTGAGAGAGTGAGTATAAGTGCGTGTGTGTGTGTATGATCTTAAGTGTGTGTGTGTGTGTGTGTGAGCTGATGCTTTGACTATTTCTCAGTGAATCTCTGTAGTGTCTGTAGAGTTGATGTGAGGGATTCATCAGGTCAAAGTCTCATTCATTCAGTCTATTGATCTGACAGTATAATCTTTAACTTCTGATGATCTTCTCATGTGATGCCAATGCCATCATTTCTGATCAACTGTGTTTGATTTTCACACAGTCAGGGTTTCTGTGGGTCTTAAAAATTTCAGAGCATAAAGTCTTTAGTTCATAAAGTCGTGGCATTAAATGTTGCACGAACTGTGAAACATGAATCTCTTTCTCAGTATTTGTCTTGTTTTCCAGTACAAATAACCAAACATCCTTAAATCAAGAGGCACTGGAGATGCAAATATTAAATTAACTAAAACTAAAAAACATTAAAACGTTAAAATTAAAATTAAAACATAAGAATAAAACTAATTCAAAATACCAATGAAATTATAATAGTGTATTAGTAATACTAAAATAACACCGATTTGTTGGTTTGCCCATTTTTAACACACATTTATTATATTAATGCAGTGAATCATAATTTATTTTTATCAGCCGAAGCCCTTTTGAGCTCAAATAGTTTCTTTAAGTCCACCTGAGATTTTAATTTAATATTTAATGAGTACTTCATCAACACATTCACATGTCCACAGTTCCCTAATTACTGTTAATAAAATAAACTAAATATTTACTATTATTTAGTAGTGTTTTGTTTTAATTTTACATTTCAATGATTTAATGATTAGCCTTTTTATCAGCTCAAGTTTGTGAATCCCTGTATTCATGTATATGAAGAGATGATGCATGTTTTACTGATTTTATGTATATATTATATCAGTCATATAGATATGGGCCATTCTACAGAATTGGTGCAAACTGCTGTCCCACAACCAAAAAACACAATTTAAGTATTCAAATCTTAGATGTTGTTAAGATTCTTCTGTTATCTATTGAAACCCACAATAATATGTACATTTAGTCATTTAGCAGACGCTTTTATCCAAAGCTACTTACAAATGAAAATAATATTAAATATTTACAACAAAAAGACGTGTATCATAACCTGATTTCTGGAATATATTAAAAGGCCTTTTACTCGCCAAAAAAGTGTGCATATTAAACAAGAGTAGGCTTTACAGCATTGGTCCCAAACTCAGTTCATTATCAATATTTAAAATATTAGTAAGCTTAATATATATATATATATATATATATATATATATATATATATATATATATATATATATATATATATATATATATATATATAAAATCACCATTTATTGGGTACTTTCATTTGGGAGGTGACTGTCCCAAACCCTAAATTTCAATTTATGAAAATATTGAAATAATTTTTTTTTTCATTGTTGTTTTTAAAAGTATCTTTTTGATTCTTTAAAAAAAAATGAATTAAAACAAAAGTAATTTGCTGCTCAAGAAACATGTATCATTATTATCAATAATAAAAAAATTATATTTTTGTAGAAACTGATACGCTATCATTCAAAAGTTTGGTTCAGTAGATTTAAAAAAAAAAATTAATAACTGTATTAATCAAGGCTGCATTAAACTGATCAAACGTGACAGTAAAGATATTTCTAATGTTACAGTAGATTTCTGTTTCAAATAAAAGCTGTTCTTCTGAACTTTCTGTTCATCTGTGAATCCTGAAAAATAAAATGTATCACAGTTTCCACAAAAATATTGTGCAGCACAACTGTGTTCAACATTGATAATAATCAGAAATGTTTGTTGATCAGTAAATCAGTATATTATTATGATTTCTGAAGATCATGTGACACTGAAGACTGGAGTAATGATGCTGAAAATACAGCTGCAGATCACAGAAATACATTACACTTTAACACATATTCACATAGAAAACAGCTGCTTTACATTAGAATAATATTTCCCTGTTTTTACTGTAGTTTTGATCAAATAAATGCAGCCTTGATGATCAGAAGAGACTTCTCACTAGTCTTCCATTCTCAGCAGCCGTTGTTTCAGGGTTTCTGGGAGTTTGATGTGATTGACAGAGGAACGTTGAGCTCTGATTGGTCCGGAGGGACTTCCTGTTGTGTGTCTGATCCTGATTGGCTGTTGTTTTGTGTTTCAGGATGGCTGCCTCAGTGAAGGTAGCGGTGAGAGTTCGGCCCTTTAACTCCCGCGAAACCAGCCGAGATGCTAAATGTGTCATACAGATGCAGGGAAACACCACCTGTGAGTGCAAACACACACACACACACACACACACACACACACAGACAGACACACACAGACAAACAGACAGACACACTCACACACTCACACACACACACACAGACAGACACACCCACACACACAGACAGACACACCCACACACACACTCACACACACGCACGCACGCACACACACACACACACACACAGACAAACAGACAGACACACTCACACACACACACACACACACACGCACTCACACACTCACACACAGACAGAAACACACACACACACACACACATTTTGGACATAAAAAAGATCTACAAAGTTAAAAATCTCAAAAGTCCACTCCAAAGGCAGAAATGTAATTTTTTTTTAAATTGCCTTTTCAAGAACTACAACAAACTCATTTGGACTACAGCGTTGTTTTCGGGGTTTTGTGATGTCACAAAGTGGCCCATTAGAATATCATTCAAATAAATCCCACCTATGGAAATTTGAATATCAAAACTGACTGCCACAAATAGATTTTCCAAAAGGCTTTAAGTTTGTTGAATAAACATGAGCACTGCACGATTCAAAATAGTGCGGGTGTTTTATATCTCTGTATTTCTGAAGGAAACCGACTGTCTTCAGAAAATTATGGATGTCATTTTCATTTAATCTTGGCTGTAATATTACTGATAAAGCAGTGTTTGTGAGCGGAGCTCTGTTTTGTGTGCAGAGTTACCGGAGAAACCTCGCTCTCTGCTGCTCCAACAGCGCCTCCTGCTGGCAGAGAATTAATCTGCATATATATGCCGTCACAAATAGTGTAAATCTGTGGGACTATGATATAAATAAATTCAACTGTATAACAGTTTCACTGCAATTCATGTTTTAATGTTAGAATTAAAGAACAATAAACATAATGCATATTATCTGTACATAGTCAATGCAGTTATTTTTAAGCTGTTGTTGACATCCCATCTAAAACACAATTTAGCCATAAAAACAACAACTATAACTTTACCACTTTAATATGTCTTGTAATTTCCGTGCGTACAAAGGCTCTGCACAATCCTCTTGTTCAATATTCTCGGGGTCTGAATAGATATGGCAATATTGATGAACTTGCTGTTCTGGCAAGGGGCGGGGCAATACTGAAACGTCGTCTAAGCTGTTGGCCAATCACAACGCACTGGGACAGCTAACCAATCACAACGCACTGGGACAGCTAACCAATCACAACGCACTGGGACAGCTAACCAATCACAACGCACTGGGACAGCTAACCAATCACAACGCACTGGGACAGCTAACCAATCACAACGCACTGGGACAGCTAACCAATCACAACACATTTAGTTTTTCGGAAGGCTTTCATCAAACCCGGAGCTAATCGAGTCGTTTGTGTCAGGCTGGGGAGAGAGGTATTGTAATAATGTAATTATAATAATAAAATTAAAATAATAAAATTATAGTAATAATATGATCTAAGTAATAATTATATATTATAGTTAAATATAGATATTGATAAATAACCACACATTTTTTGGCCAAATTATACAGTCTGACAAGCACAGCACAGCTGGAGTTTTTTTTTAAGCATTTTTAATCCACTGTCACGATTTTTATTAGAAATATCAGTGTCTGCAATGTCTTTGAATTAGTAGGGGTGTGCAATATTGTCAAAAAAATTATATCTTGATATTTTCTGGGATTTTATCGATAAGGATATTTTTCTGAGTGTGTTATTGTGCTGGTATCTTAAGGACTGCCGTGGACAGCTGACTCCTGAAGTTTTGATATTCTTCATATTCTGTGTGCTGCTCAGTTCATACTGATAGAAATTAATCTTTAGTTTAAATTGTTTAAATTTATTAGTTTGAAAAGTTTAAATAGATTTTTCCCTTTAAATAAAGCCATTTTTCTAAAAGTGTCCATTATCTTTTGAGTCAGATTCTTACGTTGAATCAGTCAATTAGAATAATAAGACATTTGGGCTGTTACCAGGCAAATTAAATCAGTATTAATAATTCATCTTTGCACTGCAGAGGAAACACAGAAGCTGCGTCTGAAGAGGTGTTTAGATGTGTTTACTCACTGTTTAATGCAGGACATGAATACATTTAACCTGCAGTTACACATGCAGACATAATGTGTGATATATTAAATATAAAGCGTTGAATACTGATATTTGAAATTATATAAATAATAAAAAGATACTTTAAATGCGAAATTAAAACCTCCAGCAGGTGGCAGCAAGTCTCTGTTAATAAGTGATTCATTGTGATAGAACCGAATCATTTAAACGGTTGATTCATTCAGCGAGTCACTGAACATCTCACTCTGTTGTGTTTGTCATCTCACAGGCATCTGGAACCCCAAGCAGCCCAAAGAAACAGCCAAGAACTTCAGCTTTGATTATTCGTACTGGTCTCACAGCACGGTAAGATCCTGCTCTGCCGTTTACTGCTGCTGTCTGCGCTCCTGTGGCTCTGAGCTCACTGACGTGTGTGTGTGTGTGTGTGTGTGTGTGTGCAGGAGGACGACCCAGCGTTCACGTCCCAGCGGCAGGTGTATCTGGACATCGGGGAGGAGATGCTGCTTCATGCCTTTGAGGGCTACAACGTCTGTATATTCGCTTACGGTCAGACCGGAGCTGGAAAATCCTACACCATGATGGGAAAACAGGAGCCTGGACAACAAGGCATCATTCCACAGGTATGTATTAGAGCTGCGCCGATAAATCGATGCAGAATCAATTCGTGGATGGATTCTGAGATCTTCCGAATGCATCACGATTCTCTCTGGAATGGATTCTGAGCTTATATTTTAACAGCAGATGGTGCTCTACTCTAGGGTTTGTCCACACACTCAAATGCTGATGAAGAAGAGCGCTGAAGAGCACTTGTGTGTTCAGATGAGTGTGTAATCTCACCTCGGCTCAGAATGCTTTTATGACGCCAGATTGATGTAAACACAGCCCACTGTGAACACTCTTGTGATTCACTTAAACCTTTTAGAATTTTATGAATGATTATTTTAGGTTCAAGTGTGTGTAAGGATTTGGAAACAATCAGAGTACAAGCTGTTTCTGAAGCATGCAGCACCACCTGCTGTTCAAAACAAACCTCAGAATCCACTCCAGAGAGAATCGCCATGCATTCGGAAAATCTCAGAATCATTTCTCGATTCACGATGCATCGATTTATTTTCCCAGCCCTAGAATCTAAACATACACACGCACACACACAAACACACACACACACACACACACACACACACACAGTAAGTTCAGTGAGTGTGGCAGATGTATGGAGTGTTGTTTTGCTGTGCATCTGTGAGTGTGTCTGATTAAGGTGTGACCTGTGTCTCTGCAGATGTGTGAAGATCTGTTCAAGCGCACCAGTGAGAACACCGATCCTGACCTGTCCTGCTCCGTAGAGGTGCTGCTACACATTCCTCACATCACTCACACACTCACGCATACAGACAAACACACACACACACACACATACACACTCATGACTGGCTTTAATCACTGAGGCCGATATCATAATGAGCAGGAGGACTGGTGGCTGAAATAATATATGATATCACACTGTTTCATTTAAAGATCATAAACAACACATTGTGAAATAAAATGTATATTTATTTTACATAAAATGTATTCAATTAAAAATATTTTGAAACTGAATCAGTGAGAAAATATTTTGAACTTTATTAAAAAATACTAAATCTTATGATAATATTTGTCACATTTAAATAAATAGTTGAAATCATGACTAGAAGGAAGTAAACACTGTAACCATATTAAAATAAACTTAAAATTAAAATGCTAAAAAAAACATTCAATAGCTGTTGTTTTTAACTGAAGAACAAAGTTCCTGAGACTTCTGACGTCACAAAATGAATCAAGTCCCATTTATTTATATAGCACTTTTCACACATACATAGTTTCAAAGCAGCTTTTTACAGAAAATCATGATGTTAATGTTTATAATAGCTTAATATCTTCTTGCCTTATAGTTGCATTTAGCAGATTAGAGCTGGGTGATAATATAGTTTTTTTAAATGTATATTATATTCTAATGTTCCCGTTTTCTGACAATAAAAAAAATTTAAAACGGGCAGCTTTGTCATAATTATTTAAATATTGAAAATAGTCCACATCAAGGAGCCGTCCAATTAAAAAGGTTGAGGAGCACAGTTGTAGATTAAGGTCGTGTGTGTGTGTGTGTGTGTGTGTGTGTTCAGGTGTCCTATATGGAGATCTACTGCGAGCGAGTGCGGGATCTGCTCAACCCCAAGAGCAAAGGAGCGCTGCGGGTGCGAGAGCATCCCATCATGGGGCCGTATGTCGAGGACCTGTCCAAACTCGCCGTCACGTCCTACCATGACATCAGTGACCTCATGGACGCAGGGAACAAGGCCCGGTACAAACCACACCAGTGTTTAACTCTTTCCCCGCCAGTGCTTTTGAAAAAAGTTGCCAGCGTTTCTGCTGATTTTCACTCAAATTTCATGGCCCCCAGAATATTTTTTGTATGAATATCTGAACATGCAATACATCAAAATAAAGATCGGACCCTCTATTTTCAAACAAAACAATCAGTTTAATTCTAGCATCAAGCATTGTTTTTTATCAACACTTGAATGTAGGTAGGTTCCATAAAAACAACATTTTGAGCAAAAAGCTGAGAAAATCGCATTTTTATCAAATACTACATCTGGATCATATTCAGTAATATTATCAAAGCGAAGATAGATGTCTTCCATCAGTATCTCAAAGCTTCACAGGCCTTTAACATTTTCTGGAGCCACATTTCACTTTGAAACATTAGACAGCTTTCATTTACAGTTGCATGCGAAAGTTTGGGAACCCCTTACAGAATTTTTACAGAAATGTTATTTTTATTTAGTGCTGTCCTGAGTAAGATATTTTCCATAAAAGATGTTAACATATAGTCCACAAGACAAAAAAAATAGCTGAAATTATTAAAATAACCACATTCAAAAGTTTGGGAACCCTTGTTTCTTTCTACTGTGTGTGGTTACCTGGATGATTCTCAGTTGAACTGTTCAGAACAAACAAGGGACTCATGAACAACCATCACAAAACAAAAAAACAGTCGTGGA
>NC_136719.1:27131400-27158900 GCF_936440315.1 Barbus barbus | reverse complement strand
AGGATGGAGGAACTGTCGGAGTGTTTTCACCGAAAGGGGTCCGTACACATACACATACACACACCACACAGAAGCACACTCACATACACGTATACTACATAAACACACAGTGCAGAGATGTTCAGGTGTGTGTGTGTGTTTCAGACTCCTCACCTGGTGAATCTGAACGAGGATCCGCTGATGTCTGAGTGTCTGCTGTACTACATCAAAGAGGGTGTGACCAGGTGAACCAATCAAAACCATCATGATCCGGTTCAGACTGAATCTAAACCACCAGTTCAGACTCCATTACGGAGCTGCAGGATGTTTGTCAGATTGTGACAGATATCGAATCACTTGGAAAATATGTATTGTGAAATTGAATCTTTGTGAAATTGAATTTTCGCGTGTGTGTGTTTGTCAGGGTCGGTCAGAAGTACGTGGACATCAAGCTCAGTGGTCAGTTCATTAAAGAGCAGCACTGTGTGTTTTACAGCTACATCAACCAGAACGGAGGAGGTAAGTGTGTGTGTAGTAACAGTAGTGTCATGATGCCCAATCCAGTCACACAGTATTTTCCAGATGGTCGTACCGTGATGTGATTAAAAGCATCAGCCAAATGCATAAATGTAAATGTGATTTGAGTCTGGAACGGCAGACGGAGCTCCACAGAATGAAACACAAACATGAACTCTATTTAATTTGACAGCATCTTACAAAGCAAAAACACAGAGACTTACTTTTGGTAATATTCCAGTGTAGGGGTGTGCGATATTGACAAAACATAATATCTCAATATTTTCTGGGATTTTACCGATAGTGATAATTAGACGATATTTAGCTGAGTGTGTTATTGTGCTGGTATCTTAAGGACTGCCGTGGACAGCTGACTCCTGAAGTTTTGATATTCTTCATATTCTGTGTGCTGCTCAGTTCATACTGATAGAAATTAATCTTTTCCAAAAAGTTTAAATTGATTTTTCCCTTTATAAAGCCATTTTTCTAAAAGTGTGCATTATCGTTGGAGTCAAATTCTTACATTTAATCAGTCAATTAGAATAATAAGTAGTGTTGCTTTCGTCAACCAAAATTATGACTAAATATCGTCGTCAACGAACCTTTATCACGTGACGAAAACGAGACGAGACGCAGCGTAAATGCTGGTCATATGACGATGACTATAAATAAATATATAATGCAATATTGTTGACGAATAAAAACGAGACTAAATGTGGTTTACAAAATAAAAACTATGCTAAAATGTCTCTTCATTTTCGTTGACCAAAACGAGACGAAACAATGTTATAACGTTATTTCGTCTCGTTTAGTCGCATTATTATTATTATTTAGCAGTATTTCTGTTTCCTGAGTCTCGCTTCAGGGGCTGCATCACTTCCTCAAGCCCCACTCGAGGCATTGTTTAGCAGACGACAACAAACATCTTAACGTGTTTGGTTGGTAAAATAAATGTTGTAAATTCAAATCAGAGTGTCTTCCTTGTCTGGCAAGGAGGTATTCTTAAGTCTATAAGGTAACAATAATATAATAAGATAACCTTATCTAAAAGCAAATGTTGGTTTGGTCTATACTACTAGCACAGTGGTATTAGCAGCAGGGCCTTCTCTGCTGGCCCTATAAAAAACATTGATTGTTTTTATTGATTATTTAGGTATCATTTTCATTTGTGTAATGTCCACTAAATTGCCTTTGATTAGTTTAGTTGAGGTTGAACTGGAATATCCTACATAAAAAAGTCCAAGGCCAGCTCTACAGATAGTGCTACCCTTCCTTTTGTTGAAAGACGTCACATCTGATTTGTTACGAGCATTAGTGACAGAATCATCAGCCAATCAAATGACAGCCCGCCCTCTGGGTCCAGCTACGTGCCCAGTGCTACCCCCAGCGTTAGACCGCTCCTTTAATCAGGGATTTCTAAGATACGAACATGAAAGTAAAGGAAAAGAAAATGACAGCTGCAGTCATCGGCGCCTACACCAGATCTTGTTGCTGATCTACTAAAATAGTCTTTTTCAAGGCGCTCTTTTGCAGACAAAAGAGAATAACTGAGAAAGGAAGACCTACACCCAAAGTGAATTAGCTAACAAAGGCCAGCAAAGGTTTTATGCGCCATTTCAATGATTGCAACTATGAGTGCTATCAGTGGCTAACAGCTAGCACAAGTTATTTTGTTGGCTGTGTTTACTTTTAAATCGAGTAAAGTGGCATGGAATGATAGACCCATGGACTTTATTAACAAGTGACAGGAGAGTGCTTTATTATTTGATGAGTATTGTATCATGCACATTGTTATGGAGGTGTAGGTGGTGTTGATAATACTGTGGTGTGGTGGGTGGATGTCCAGAGTTTGTACAGTTTTGCTGCTTTTGGCGCGTCATCATTTTAGAGTGATTCATGTCACATGCGTAGTGCATAGTGACCCGTGTATTGGCCGATTTTACTGACCATGTAGGGAAATTTACTCTGCATTTAACCCACTCCAATCTAGCCTACTATTAAAATAGTTGATCAGGCGTCATTGTCTGTTGAGAGCCTGTGTGCAGCATAATATGTGCATTATATGCATACAGCTGCGTTAGCTGTAACAGAGATGTGTGAGATGTGTACATGTTGCTTACTGAAGGCCCTGACTGAAAGCCCACGGTATGCCACTGCTACTAGGTACTTATACTATATTGACTGGGTTAAATAGAATTGCATTACTAAAAAGAGACTAAAATGCAATTTTCATTGACTAAAACTAGACTAAATGTCATCAGTTTTCGTCGACTAAAACTAGACAAAAATAGTCATGGATAATTCTGACTAAAATAAGACTAAAATGTTCAGACTTTTAGTTGACTGAAACTTGACTAGACTAAAAAGAGTATGAACGTGACTAAAACTAATAAAACTAAAATGACAGCTTCACACAAAGACTAGACTAAAACTCAAATTAAAACAGGCCGCCAAAAACAACACTAATAATAAGTCTTTTGGGCTGTTACCAGGCAAATTAAATCAGTATTAATAATTCATCTTTTCAATGCAGAGGAAACACAGAAGCTGCGTCTGAAGAGGTGTTTAGATGTGTTTACTCACTGTTTAATGCAGGACATGAATGCATTTAACCTGCAGTTACACATGCAGACATAATGTGTGATATATTAAATATAAAGCGTTGAATACTGATATTTGAAATTATATAAAAAATAAAAAGATACTTTAAATGTGAAATTAAAACCTCCTGCAGGTGGCAGCAAGTCTCTGTTAATAAGTGATTCATTGTGATTGAACCGAATCATTTAAACGATTGATTCATTCAGGAACGAATCACTGTCATGATGTTCAGAGACTCAAAACAGTGCTGGGGCTGTGTTTGGGATTATTTCTGTTGTCGAAATAGTGCAAAACAGCCAATATGGCGTATAAAACACAAGTCTCTTAATTAACTTTGTTTATGGAACTGTTGTAAAAAGAAAAAAAAAGAAATCTATATTGCGTTTGCAATTCATTTTTGGAGAAAAACGGCACTCTTGATTAACTACATGAAATTATATAAATATATACATTTTCTGTCCCCATGTCTTGAATTTGTGATCATTTTAAATATATTTTATTGGACTGAATCATGCAGTGAAAGAACACACTTTAAATGCACACTCACTAGTCTAGACTTCAGGTAATAGGCCCTTTTCACATGACGTCACACAACTTCCGTTTTGACGCGAAGCAGGGTAATCTTACTTCCGCCAGCATAGGAAAGCGCTATCCCTACCAGCATAGAGCTCGCCCAGACGCTTGTACATCTGCCAAAAGGATGGTTAGAGGACGACTGCCGCTGTCTACCGTCGTCCTTATTCAAGGCGAGGCGTTTGACATCTCAAACGAATTTACCGAATACCAATCGACGAGATTTGCTGTTTGAAGTCGATGGAGGAGTTCGAAACGCAGCACTGAAGTCATACTTTCTGATTCCCACCACTCTGGCACAATGTTTACTGTCTTTATTGCAGTTAGATGCTTAGATATATTTGTCAAATAAACAAACGTTTTAGACATTTGGTAATGGAAAGCCTTCATTCAGTAAATTATGTCCTGCTTAATACAGCGCCTGTATGTACGAGAATAGTTCAACATAACAAGTATGTACTATTTAAATATCAATAAATGGGGTCTATAATGTTCCCTTTTATTTTTATAACAATTTAATAAAAAAATTAATATTAAATATATTAAGTTTACATAATTGTTTTTTTTTTTACTTTAAAAAAAAATAAATGCGAGTATTTGTGTAAATAAATATGAAACGCACATCAGTTGTTTTTTAACATCACATTGCATATATCCTGTAACCTAAATAAAATACAATCGATCATATTAATCAATAATAATACACAGAGAAAAAAACAGGGTATAAGTTACATGTAGTTAAAGTGAATGGAGGATTTGAAGTAACGTTAATTGTAGAAGTCCAAGTTCTGTAGCACTACGCGGCGGTCCTTTTTGCATTGTTTCAACATTAAGCATTTTATTCTTGAACTGGATAATGGGCTTCTTTTCAGACCACTTGCATTTATGGATGTGAAATTTGCCATGTAGGAAAAAGATTTAATATAAAAATATGATTTGTGTCCATGTCATTTTCCCATAGTAAATAAAAACAATCACGCTGTTTGTCTTTTTATTGCGGAACTATACGGGGAATTTAATTTACACAGTTTACTCACAAATAAACTATCCAAGGAATTACATAAACCGAAATAACAAGTGAAAAGATTTCAAGTATATATTTTGTGAATACAAGCAGTTGGGCAAGCAAGCCTCCCATCTAAGGCAGATGCAGAAAAACGTTCGCAAAAGAATCCGACTGTAAGTACATTAACATTATTAGTCTCAACTCTTAACCAACGCCTTTCATATTTCAAGTTTTTCCCACATTCTCCCGAGAAGTCTTCGGTATAAAGGTATAGCGGAAGTACTGATACACTGCTTTGCGATAAAGCGGAAGTAAGCTGACGTCATTGTGAAAAGGGCCTATATAAGCATGCGCTCTGTTGGTGTTTTGAATGATTTTTGCAAAATACTCTAATGTCAAATCACACATCGGTTAAAACAATTACGATATTATCATCAGACTATATATATCTCACACCCCTATTCCAGTGTTCACAATAAAAACAATGACGTCGTCTACATAGGACAAGAAGAAGAGATTGGATGGATGATGATGGTTTTGTGTAAACTCTGAGTAATGAACAGAACAGCTGCTGCTGGTTAGTGCTATAAGACACAGAACGCGTGGTCAGCTCGAGCTGTGTGTTCAGGAAGCATCACTTGTCTGTATGAAGTCTCTGTGTCTGCGCTGAAGATAGAGTTCATGATCTGTGCTGAAGTATCAGGCGTGTTCTCATGAGTCACACTCGTTAGTGACGTCTACAGCTGTGAACAAACAGATGAACTAACCGAGAGCGTGAGCACGAGTGCAGCAGGGCCCTGAGAGACCGCCATTATTTCTATCCAAATTACATTTGATTTTTTCTCATTTTTCTAGACTTCTTTAATAGTTCATTAAATTTAATAGTTAATAATCAAATGGATGTCTAATCAATTTAATTCATGATTTATTAAAATGTAATGTGTGTTTATTTTTCAGGTTTCTTTGATTTATAATTTCATTAGTGCTGTCAAACGATTAATCGCGAATTAATCACATCCAAAATAAACGATTTTATTCACGTAATAATATGTGCTGTGTATATTGATTATGCATATATAAATATACACTCATACAGTATATACTTTGAAAATATTTACATGTATATATTTACATAATTTATATATAGATATATTTAATATACAAATATACCATATTTTTCTTATATATGTACATGCATGTGTGTGTTTATATATGCATAATAAATATACACAGCACACACACATATTTAAACCAAAAAATATATATATATTTTGGATGTGATTTATCGTTTGAGAGCACTAAATTTCATACAGATGATCACAAACAGTGTTCAAATTAACTAAACTTTGACGTTAAAAAGGATAAAATAAAAAACTTTGACATTTATTAATTTATTACATTTTCAACATTAATAGTGCTCTATGAAATGTATTTTTTTCTATGTTTGTTTGAATTTTTCAGGATTCTGTGTTTATGATGTAATTCATATTTTTTTTAATCAAAAACACTGGTAATCAAATGAAGGCACAAAACTCCAACTATTTAGTTAATATTTTAAAATGTAATCAAATTAACATTTAAACAATTCCTTTAATCTTTTTTGGCATATTGCCATTTAATGGGCAGATTTTGTAACATTCCACATTAAATTCCCATTTTATGCCTATATTTAGTGATTCCTTTCGTGTCATAGATCAGTCATAGGCCCTTACTGACAGCACAGCATGTAGCATGTGTGTGTGTGTGTGAGTGTGTCAGTAACACACACTCATGTACTGTGCTGGTTTTCTCTCTGTCGGTGGAACAGTTGCTGGGATTTGACACAGGTATCATCTGTAAATCATTCACGAGCTCCTTCATCTGTCCTTCCTCAGCACTCCTCCTCCTCCTCCTCTTGTTATGATCGCACAATCTTATACATGTCATGTATTTTCCTATTTCACCACATAAACAGTCTGTGTGTCTTCTGTAAGTTTATCTGTGTTCGTGTGCTTCCTTGGCATGACGTGAACCTGTACATTTGAATCAGAGTCTTTCATCACGCCCAACTCGTTTAAAATCACAGTAAACGGATAAATGACATCATTTGCATGTAAATCAGTCCCTGACCAGTGAAAGCCGCTCCATCTCATTTGACTGTTTCCTGTTTGTTTTAAACTTGATCGACACAAAGCAAAAACCAAATGATTCATAAGTGCTGTTTGAGCTGGTGTGGGTGGGGCCTGCAGGAGGCGGAGTCTTCTTCAATTAGCTGTGAGCTCCGGGGAGCCCCGCCCTCCTCATTAGCTCACCGTTTGCACCGCGATGACATCACTTCCTGTGTGTCCGCAGTGGACGTTACTCTGGAGCCACTGGAGGGAGCGGAGACGTACGTGAACGGGAAGCAGATCACAGAGTGTGTGCTGCTCAGACAGGGTGAGTGTCTCTCTCGTCAAAAATTATTTGCTTTCTCTTTCCTTCAGAGCTGTCTAGCTTGTACTAATCTGAACAATGTCTGAAACTTTGTTTAATGAGCACTTCCAGTGTTTATTTAACTCTTTATGATGAATCACTTATTGTACGCTGCAAAAAAATGATCTTCTTCCTTAGTATTTTTGTCTTGTTTTCTAGTATAAATATCTAAACATTCTGGAATTAAGATGCATTTTCTTGACGAGTAAAATGACTTAAGATATTTTGTCTTGTTTTCTGAAAATATTATCCTAATTTTGTTAGTTTTTGCTTAAAACAAGCAAAAATATCTGCCAATGAGGTAAGAAAAATAATCTTGTTTAGCCTCTGAATTAAGATTATTCTTCTTCTAAAAATCCTAATTTAACATATCATATCTTAAATTGAGACCTAAGATAATAAACTTTCTGTAATACGCCCCCAGGGTCACAAATGTTCAGTAAAAACAATGATCAGCAGCTTTCAGTCTGTCGCCGTGATGCAAACATCAAATATCAGACATACAGTAGTATAGTTACAGGTTTTTTATTAGATTTTTCCATTGTTTTTCTATGTAAACATGGACATGTTTGACTGTTGTGCTTGTGTCTCATGCATGAAACAGCATCTAAAAACACGCCGCTCAAGTTAAAAGAAGATTAACTCCCGTCTTCTTGCATGTTTTTCCTCTTCCACTGCCCGCGATGCATCTTTATCAACACACAAGCTCACTCTGTGTGAATGGTGCCTTGCGATATAAACTAAAACACTAAATCACCCGGCTCTATGTAAATGTGTTTGTATGAACATGACCCCGCCGTCCTCGTGATCACGTGACCCTGAGCTGGACCTCTGGTGACGCAGGAAACCGCATCGTGATGGGCAAGAGCCATGTGTTCCGGTTCAATCACCCGGAGCAGGCGCGTCTGGAGCGCGAGCGCAGCAGCTGTGTGGAGCAGCAGGGCGAGCCGGCCGACTGGAACTACGCTCAGAGAGAGCTGCTGGAGAAACAGGGCATCGACATCAAGCTGGAGATGGAGAGGAGGTGAGACACACACAATGACCGATTGATCGGTTTTGTCGAATAATCGGCACCGATAGTTGATTGCTGGACTATCGGTTATCGGCTAAAATCCCTGCCGATAGATTTCCGGGTTGCATCTACTGCTGGAGCGGCTGAGAACAGTCTGCTCTTATCATACAGAACGAGAGCATCCTCTAGAGGCCAATCACTGACACCCTAGGCTTTAAAATTGTGCATTTTTCAGTGAAACTTTTGTCTTTCTGTGGTTCTAATAAAGTCTGTATGTTTCATTTAGAGAGCTACAAGATCATGCTTTCTCTTTCTGTTTGCTGTTTTTTACTCTTTCCCCGCCAAACATGGAATTTTCTGTGTTCTCGCTGTTATATGCTAGGGGGCGCTATTACGCCTCTCCTGAATGAGTCTAGAATCACTCGATCAAAAACACAGACGAAGACCCAGAAACCAGTGATCTCATATGTAGCATATGCATATGAAAAATGCGATCATCAACACTAACCGCATATAAATGAAAGCTGTCTAATGTTTCAAAGTGAAATGTGGCTCCAGAAAGTGTTAAAGGCCTGTGAAGCTTTGAGATACTGATGGAAGACATCTACTGCATCTTCGCTTTGATAATATTACTGAATATGATCCAGATGTAGTATTTGATAAAAATGCGATTTTCTCAGCTTTTTGCTCAAAATGTTGTTTTTATGGAACCTACCTACATTCAAGTGTTGATAAAAAACAATGCTTGATGCTAGAATTAAACTGATTGTTTTGTTTGAAAGTAGAGGGTCTGATCTTTATTTTGATGTATTGCATGTTCAGATATTCATACAAAAAATATTCTGGGGGCCATGAAATTTGAGTGAAAATCAGCAGAAACGCTGGCAACTTTTTTCAAAAGCACTGGCGGGGAAAGAGTTAAGCCCCATTCACACCAAGAACGATAACTATAAAGATATTAGAGTCCACACCGGCGGACGAGATCGTCTGTTTATTCTCAGCGCACGCTCATCTGCCGCTTTAAATTCTCCAGCTCGTTATAGCAGGATGGATTCTGATTGGCTGTCAGTGTTTTTATCGTTCATCAGCTGGAAAACAAATAGTTCTGGAAGTGATTCCAACAATATCGTTTCTCTATGCCTTTATCATTATAGCTGTGGTGTAGACTCTGCTGTTCTTTAATAGTAGTGTTTTTTCACTCTTTTGGTTTTTGTTCAGTGTCCATTTTAAAAACTATTGATTGATTAATCTGTATCGGCCAGTGTGATCCAACCTAACTATTGTTATCAGTAAATCTACTGATGTGGTGTCTTCACCTCCACGTGTGTCTCTCTCAGGTTACAGGACGTGGAGATTCAGTACCGGAGAGAGAAAGAGGAAGCAGATCTACTGCTGGAGCAACAGAGACTGGTGAGACTCACACACACACACACACACACGCACACACACACACACACACACACACACGCACACTCTCACACACACTCACTCACTCACACACTCTCACACACACACACACACACACACACACACACACACACACACACACACGCACACTCTCACACACACACACTCACTCACTCACACACTCTCTCACACACACACACACACACACACACACACACACACACACACGTTGGGGTCTGTAAAAGTTTTAAATGTTTTGAATGAAGTCTCTTCTGCTCACCGAGGCTGCAGTTATTTGATCAAAACTACAGTAAAAACAGTGAAATATTATTCTAATGTAAAACAGCTGTTTTCTATGTGAATATGTGTTAAACTGTAATTTATTTCTGTGATCTGCAGCTGTATTTTCAGCATCATTACTCCAGTCTTCAGTGTCACATGATCTTCAGAAATCATAATAATATACTGATTTACTGATCAACAAACATTTCTGATTATTATCAATGTTGAACACAGTTGTGCTGCTCAATATTTTTCTAGAGACTGAGATGAATTTAATTTTTCAGGATTCACAGATGAACAGAAAGTTGAAAAGAACAGCATTTATTTGAAACAAAAACTTTTGTTACTTTATAACTTTTATATTACTTTTGATCAATTTAATGCATTCTTGATGAAAATTCTTGAAAAAAATGACTGACTCCAAACATTTGAATGGTTGTATATATCAGTACAAAACTTTTCCAGCAGTGTTACATGATAAGGGTCTGTTAACTGTGTGTGTGTGTGTGTGTGTGTGTGTGTGTGTGTGTTCAGTACGCAGATTCAGACAGTGGAGATGATTCTGACAAACGCTCATGTGAAGAGAGCTGGAGACTCATTTCGTCCCTGAGAGAGAAACTACCAGCTAATAAGGTACCAGAAAAACAGACAAATGCTTTTTTATTTTTTTGTTATTATTTTTATTTTGATCAATTATTGTATCTGAAAATTAATTTAACACAAGCACTTCTATTTTCTCTCTGAGCTGCCTTATCATAAAAAGGAAAGACTAAAAAACATTATTTCAGTAGATAGATCAGTATATAGATTTTATTAGTATTGGCAGAATCTGTTTATATCCTTTCTTTAAACATATATCAGCAAAATCCAATATCTCAACATCTAATTTGTATGTACTGATATATTTGTACATATGATATACATATCGAAGAAAATATTCATATGGAATGCAGTGGCTCTGTATTGTGGTTATATGTGTGCAGCAGTCTGTTTAATTAAGAATCAGCGATCAGCATTATTATCATTAACTAAATCTAAAGTCATTTAAAAAAAAAACTAAACTAGTAAAAATGACAAAAACAACAAAATTACAAAAATGTTTACTAAAATTATAAATGAGAAGAGAATAAAACAAACATATTACTAAAAACTACAATAGTATCTAAATGATACTAAACACTGTCTGCGGTGCATGAATTATTTTGGGATTGTATGGGTTTGTTCTGTATCACATACATTATCAATTGTTTTGTGCAGGTCTTAAAAGATCATAGTCTTAAATTTGATTTTAAATTCTGCATATATTCTGTAGCAACCTTAATCGCTCTTCACATGTCATTAGACAACTTCTTGTGTGTGTGTCACACACACTTATGACTGGTTTTGTGCTCCAGAGTCACATATGTTTTGTGAATACAGGACAGACGTCTCATGTTCCTCGTGTGTGTTTCAGGTTCAGTCCATAGTGAAGCGCTGTGGTTTACCCAGCAGCGGCAAACGGCGCGAGCCGCTCCGCGTCTATCAGATCCCGCAGCGCAGACGCATCAGCAAAAACCCCCAGCAGGTGACCATGAGCGACCTGAAGCTGCAGGCCGTGAAGGAGATCTGCTACGAGGTGGCGCTCGGAGACTTCCGGCACTCGCGGCGCGAGATGGAGGCACTGGCCATCGTCAAGATGAAGGAGCTCTGCCGCATGTACGGCAAACGAGACGCAGCCGAGAGCGAGTCCTGGAGGGAGGTGGCGCAGGACGTGTGGGATACGGTGGGCATCGCAGAGGAGCGCAAGCTGGAGACCGCAGACGGAGAGAGCGGCGTCTACGACCTCAGAGCACACATCGACAAACTGACCGACATCCTGCAGGAGGTCAAAGAGCAGAACAACATGAAGGACGAGGAGATCAGAGCCCTCAGAGACCGCATGATGAAGATGGAGAGCATCATCCCAGGAGTGCAGCAGGTACACACACACACACACACACACACACACTCACTCACTCACTGTCACACACACATATAGTTGAATTTTGAATTCAGAATTTTGCAATTTTGCATCCTTTTTGTTACATAAATTCAAATTTAAATCAAATTTTGAAATTCAGTAGGAATTTAAAGGCGCTCTCAGCTCAATTCTGAGTGGAGTCGATAATGGTTGACATGATTGTGTTTGTGTAGGATGACGATGATGATGACGAATCAGAGGAACTGCCCATGAATGGCGATCAGGGGCGGGGCAATGACCCGGATGGACATGGCCCTCTGGAGCTCCTTCCTAAGGAGGAGCGAGTGTCACGGCTGATGGAAGAAGACCCTGCCTTCCGGAGGGGCCGCCTGCGCTGGCTCAAGCAGGAGCAGATGCGTCTGCACAACCTGCAGCAGCAGCAGATCACCAAGCGACTGGCCAGAGGGGGCGGGGCCGGGGAGGGCGTGGTCCACCTTCCTGGAACGGGACGCTTCATTCCCCCTCAGGACTGCAAGCTGAAATTCCCCTTTAAGAGCAACCCACAGCACCGGCTGTCCTGGGGCCTGAATGCATCCATCACTCTGGACGATCTCAAGGATGAGCGCAACGAGGGACGAGGCCCCGCCCCTGGCATGCCGCTACTTCCTCTACCGTTCCAATTGCCGGTCATCATGCGCGCGCCCTCCCCCAGTCGCCCCTGGCAACCTCCCCAATACGTCAACGGTAACTATGGCAAAGGCAATCCGTTTCCTCAGCAACAGTGGAGCTACAGGCGCAACTCACTGGACGGCTCCACCGTGCCTGGCAACCAGGGTTACTATAGCAACGGGCACCACAACAATAATGGCGCGCAGCATTCAGGGCGCGGTCGCCATCGGCGACAGTCGCCGAGTCCTTGCGCTCGTGGGGAGGGGGCGTACGCACAACCGTACGTCCATCATCAGCGGCCCACCTTCCAGACTCTACCACACAACCTTTCCGATCAACAGCGCGGCAGAAACCAAAAACCACAGGGCTACGTCACTCCGCCGCGCATGAGACGGCAGTACAGCGCCCCCGACCTGAAGAGCAAAGAAACGCCCGTCTGATGTGTGCGCACACTCCGTCGTTTTACTGTCCTTCACTTATGATGTCATGAAATACAAAGCCGTTTTGTTTTAATGGGTTAGTTAACAGTCTCGTGTAGCCAGACTATCAGCAGAAAGAGTTCATTCTGGCCAAGAACCGCCCACTTTTGACAGGAAGAGAGCGTTTGAGTGACAGTTAAGACCTGTTCGCGACGAGAGCGATAACTATAATGATGAACGTTTAATATTCGCTCTTAAGGTGCGCTCACATTTACTGTAGTTCTGCACATTTTTGCAGGTGAAATCAAGTAATTTTAATAGGAATCTACGCGATTGGGAATTTCGCATGAGAGCGAAAGATTTCGCAAACTGGTTCAAGTTAGTCAGGCAACAAAAGCTTGGATTAAAAGTGATTTCTTGCATTGTAAGAGACAGTTACCCTTTTTTTCGTCTGCGAAATTTCGCCAAACATTTGCAAATGTGACCTTGCTTTAAGCAGTGTTTTATGTAATCGCTACACTTTTGATAACGGACAATATACTTTTTTAGTTTGTTACATTTTGAATGCGTTTAGCTAATGTAACCATGACGTAATTAGAAGTCCACATCACGATTATAACGATTAGTTCTGCTCATTGGATTGAAAGCGATTTCTTGGTTTGTCAGAGACAATGGACCTTTTTTTCCGTCTGTGAAATTTAGCCAAAAACAAATCGCAATTGTTAGTCATTTATGTATCCCTACTCTTTTGATAATGGCCAACAAACTTTCTCAGTATTCAAAATTTTGAACAAGTTCACATCACAACTATAACGATAACGAGGAACGATATCATTGGAGTCACCTTCAAAACAATTTTTTTTTCCAGTTGATGGACAACAAAACATTGACAACCAATCAGAATCCATCCGAGCTCGAGCATTTAAAGCGACAGACGACAAAACTGCAGCGCTTACAATAAACAGAATTTAATCGTCCACTGGTGAGCACGCTACTATAGCTATCGTTATAGTTATCGTTCTTGGAGTGAACGGGCCTTTAGTCTTGTGCACACTGACTCCTGGTCATCCAATCAGATTAGAGCTTGTGGTTTTTGCAAAGATCTCATTATTTTAAGTGCAATATGCATGTGTGGGCGGTCCGAGACTAGTTAACCCAAACTCTGTTAACGCACAGTCGCACGTCACTTCTCCGTCTGTGTGTTTAGTGTTATTCAGGATCACGTACCTCCAGCAATGACTCGGCCCAGGACTAGTTGTGCATTAGTCCTGGGTGTTCGTATGTTCAGCCTCAATGTGCCTTAATGAGACGCCGATAATAACCTGAGATCACTGAAGGAAACGCCATGGGATGCTGATGATTTACTGTGTGAGATCTGAGGAAGTTTTGATGCTCATATTCATGGATGTGGTTCTTTTGAACCGGTTCTTGCAAATGATTCGTTCACCTGATTCAGAACGGAACAACTCAAAACACAAATGTTCGGGCTTCAGTACATGTTCAGATGCTGCTAGAATCATTTGACTCACTATTTCATTTTATTTCAGTCTTTCAACTTTTTGTTTTTATATCATTAAAATTGACGCCAAACTCAGCATGTCAGTAATGGTCTTTAGCGTAATAAACTGAGCCAGGTGGTCAATGCTAAACTACACAAGATTTCATCACACTCGTCGATTCACCTCGTTTACAGCTCAATTAATGAACATTTAACCATAAATGTTTGAACTGAATAAAACATCACTGAATGACTCAAATCAAGAACCAGTTCAATGAAACGAAGCAGCTGAATCAAATGAGTCACTGAAATGATTCAGACTAGAGGAGAGAAATTAGAAATGCAAAAGTGTGTAGGGCTGGAATGAGTTTATTAACAGATGATGATGGTGAAAGTTCAAGTGATGATTGAGAGTTCAAAGGTCAATGAAATGGATGTGAAGATGCAAGTTGTGTGAGTTTTAGAGTTGGTGTTTTTTTAGGATTTGCGAGTGAACGTGCTGATGATGGATGTTTTAAACTCGATCAGATGGCTGAAATATTTTGACTATTTATTTGGATTATGAGTCCTGTTGCTTGATCCGGTTTGAGGTTATTTTTGAGGCAGATTTCGATCAGTCCTGCTTGTGTGAGTCTGCAGTGGTGCATCATGCTGGATGCTCAGAATCTCACTCGAGAATCTTAAGATTCCCACTGCATGCCGTCAGACACATGCTGCGTCCCAATTCACCTACTTATACTATGCCCTAAAAGTATGTACTCTTTTTGTGAAGAAAAAGTACATACTTTTGAGTATATAGCAGAATTGGGACAGACTACTTCGTCTTTAACGGAAGCGCTGTTGCTTAGTTACTTGAATTCTGTCACTGTTTAAATTGCCCTGTCAATCATCTTATCACAGTCAACGAAATTCACATTTAATTTAATTTCCTACCGTATTGGAGAGAAATGAGGTCTATCATGCCGAGAACTCTCTTCATATGTTTGCATAATGATGAATTTAAAAGTTAATGACTAAACATATCACATTAATAGTTCACAATGTTGCTGCAGATGAAATATAACGCGCATAACATTAAATATTTTGAACCCTTGTGCATCGATTAAAAAAAGTTACACACAGGTCCATATTGGACAAACATGTCCATGTCAAAAAACAGTCATAAATATTTGAAGCTTGGGAGCACAGAGTTAAGTTTGGTCTCATTTTAAATAAGACCCATGGCAGATTATTGTTGAAGTAAAAAAAGTAAAAAAAAATTAAACAACAAAAAAAAGTTTATGAATTTGCTTTATGAACAATATTTTATATAAAATATATATTTTGTGAAACATGTTGAACTCTGAACCTGCTTGTTTATAAATCTAAACAAGTTGCGTTCCAAATTTGAGGTTGATATCTCAAAAAATGAGTTCTCAGTAAGATTTTGTTTGGGCGCAGTACCACATTTTCCCCATTAGATGCCAGCAAAACGCCGCTGGTGACACAGTGCTTGGATTTGTGATTTACAGTAGTTTTTCTTTCTCAAATATTACTAATACGCAGAAGCAGAAAACAGGAATAAAGCGAGTATTTGCTTCATAGACCCTTTATAGACCAAACCTGATAAAATGGCACCATGTGGTAAAATTTTTTAAAATATTTAATTATAAAGCCTTGCCAACTAAAAAATAAAGCCTATTAACAAAAATGGCATCATTTTACAGTTAAATGGCACTGTGATTAAAAACAGCAGTTTTAATGGGTTTCAATGGGGACATTTTTGTCCAAAAGGTGCTGACTGTAACAATTTTGTGTACCTAGTGTAAAATAGATTTATTAAAGGAAATGAGGGTGGAATATTAAAATTCCAATAAAAATACACACCTGAGACAAAATTTATTCAGTTAGCATTAACGCAGGCAAAATTATAAAAAAAACTAAAAAGGACAAAAATGTCTATAAGGTTGCACAAGGGTTCTATCAGGTTAGACATTGATTATTTATCACTCGAGCCCCTTTCTCTGCCTATCAGTCGGTCTCGCATATCTGCCATGTTTGTAGTTTTTAAACACTTTTGTAGTTCTAGTCGAATCCTCGTCTTCCGCACAATGTATTGTGGGCAATATTAGCTGCTAGAGTGCACTTCGAATTTTAATCTCAAGTAGTAGACCATCCGGGAATCTTTGGCATACTCTTTTCAACACACTATGATTTGGGATATACTAATTCTATTTTCCAATACTATTTAGGACGGATAGTATGTGAATTGGGACGCAACAAAAGACACATGGGAGGTGGTTCTCGTGTTCGGTGTCGTCATGGTAACTGCGTTGCTGGTGGGCGGGGCATCACTCGACCAGCGCAGGAAGTTCTCTAACCCTTCTGGACAATCTGCTGCTGATGATGATGATGTCTCTTATTTACACTCGCAGACTATTTCCTGCCGCAGTATGACGGTTTTTTTTGTTTGTTTCCTCTCTTCTTTTTCAGTTTGATTATGATTTAGTGGAGTAATGTGTGCTTGTGTGCTAGGAGTGGATGTGCACAAACACACGCATGCACTGTTCACTGTGTGTTTGGTTCGAGGTTGACTTTGATGTAGCTTCCAACACGATGAACCTCTGCCGCTTCTGTTTTTATGCTCTTCCGTTGCTCTGTTTTTGAGTTATTTTTGAGTTTTTAAAAATGTCAATAAAGGACAATGTGTATAAAACAGAAGCTGACGTCTGTATCTCTTCAGTATCAGTGTGTTTTATTATTGTTGAAGATTGTTTTTCAAAAAATAAAGCTGAAAATGATCAAACCGGTTAAAAAGAGATTGCAGATTGCAGTTTTAAACTCCTTAAAAAGACCAACATTGACATCATTTTAGAGAAGTTCGCTCGCATTTCATTCAGAACATGTACAAATCTAGTCCTTGTTAGTAAATATGGCTTGACACATTTTACAATAATAATAACTGCTGTAGAATTCAGTCGTTACAGAAATGAGCATCTTCCAGGAAGCTTGTTTTTGTACCCAAGAGAAGCTGATTGTGATGTGCTCATATATGGAGAGGCGCCTGTGGTTTGTGTTTGAGTCTGAGGAAGAGAGATAGAGCTGTGAATCCATCCAGACCAGAAGAACCCAGCTTCACACAGACTCCTGCAGCTCCGCAGACGCCAGCGCTCACAGGTACTGCTCGTCTCCTAGTGTCATTATTTCTCTCATCTGTGTGCTTTCTTTACTGTCACTATTACCAGGGCTTTTACTATTAAAACTATTGCTTACACTTTATTTTAAGGTGTCCTTGTTATATTTAATTATTGAGTAATATTAATTAACTACATGTACTTATGTTGTTAAGGTTAGGATTAGGGTTTGGTTACAGTTGCATGTATTTATGCATAATTAATTGTTATTATAATAGTAAGAACATGTAATGTGTGTAACAAAGACACCTTAAAATAAAGTGTTCCCAAACTGATTATAAATTATGCATAAAGACTTATTTTACTATCACACCAAAGAAATGTCTGTTATTAATTTTTTTTTGTGTTGTGACATTTTCATTATAATTAAGAACGAATCTAGTTTTTAATGTCTTTTCTGCTCAGCAAGGCTGCATTTGTTTGATCCAATATGCAGTAAAAATGGTAAAATATTATTACAGTTTAAAACAGCTGATTTCTATGTGAATATGTGTTAAACTGTCATTTATTTCTGTGATCAAACCTGAATTTTCAGCATCATTACTCCAGTCTTCAGAGTCACATGAAACATTTCTGATTATTATTAATGTTGAACACAGTTGTGCTCCAATATTTTTGTGGAAACCATGATATATTTTATTTCTCAGGATTCACAAATGAATAGAAAGTTCAGAAGAACAGCATTTATTTGAAACAGAAATCTTTTGTAACATTAGAAATGTCTTTACCGACACTTTTCATCAATTTAATGTGTCCTTGATGAAAAAAAGTATTAATTTCTCTAAAAAAATCTCACTGATTATTTTGAAATTCACAATAAATTAAAATGTAAAAAATGACAACATAATACATTTGTACTTTTTTTTAGGAATACATTTAAAGAGAACTTGCAATTTTTAAATATGTCACAATGGACAAAAAGTGTCTTTTTCTCTTTCTTGATTTTGTGGTAAAATGAAAAATGGCAAATTGTGGTAAAATGGCAAAATGTTTTATGAAGTTCTAACATACAGTGACACAGTTTTGCTCAACAGTGTCTTAATATCCGGCAGCCTTCATCATGCCACGCTTCGTCATACTCCTCGTCTTCCTCCTGCTGCGGTGCTTCATGTTCACGAGCAGCATCTGTCAGAGCGACAGGAACCAGGACCATCGGCCCCGCGTCAGCTGCGTGAGTCAGGGACTGACGGCTGTTCCCGACGCCATCGACACAGCCACGCAGGTCCTGGTTCTCACTGGAAACCAGTTCACTTCTCTGTCCTGGTCCATGTATTCTGGATTCACAGAGCTGCACGAGCTGGACCTGAGCCACAATCACATCAGCATACTGGAGCCGCCGGGTAAACCGAAGCACTGCACTCATTTTACTCAAACTCTGAAAAACACTAAATTAATGTTAACTACAAAAATTAAAAAGCAAAAAGTGAAATTCAAAATGCAAAATAAAAGCAAAGTTTAAAATGTTTAATGTAAAAGTTAAATAGCAAAGTGTGAAAATCAAAATAAATGCAACATTTTAAATTTTCAATCAAACTAAAAAAGCATAATTCAAAATGCCAAACAAAAGCAAATTGTAAAAATTAAAATGCCAAGTTAAATAGCAAAGTGTGATATTCAAAATTCAGAATAAATGCAAATTGCTAAAATTTCAAAGGAAATTAAAATGCAAAAATTAAATAGCAAAGTGTGAAATTCAAAATGCTAAAATATGCAAAATGCTAAAAATTTCAAGTTAAATAGCAAAGTGTGATATTCAAAATTCTAAATAAATGCAAATTACAAACATTTTATTGGAAATTAAAATGCAAAATGAATGCAAAATGCAAAAGTCTAAAGGCAAAATTAAAATGCATAAGTCAAATAACAAAGTGTAAATTCAAAATGCAAAATGCAAAAATTTCTATAAAATTAAAATGCAAATATTAAAAAGCAAAATGTGGGATTAAAATTTTAATTTAAAAGGCAAGATTAAAATGCTAGTCTTGTTAAAATTATTTACAAAGTTTAGAGTATTAAAACAAGCTATAGGGCACAAGTACATTTTGTAAATGTAAATTTTTTTTAAATAATTTTGATAAGATAAGATTTGGTTTTATATTTATTAATTTGTATTTTTTTATTATGATGATAACATTATTATTTTCTATTTTATTAAGCCTTTTTATGGTTGTAGATTTAGTCAAGTGTTTGTTTAAAGGCACACATCTTTCATTCTGATGTGACGAGAGTCTCAGACTCTGTGTTTCTTTCAGGTCCAGTGCTGAAGAATCTGAGCGTCTTGCGTTTGTCTGGTAACCGGTTAACTGGTTTGGGAGGACTGGTGTTCCGCTGCGCTCCCAGTCTGATGGAGATCTACTTAGACAGGAATCAGATTCGTTCCCTTCACGACAGCACCTTCAGCGAGCTTCCGTTTCTGGAGATCATTAACCTGTCTCAGAACAAGCTTCCCGCGCTGCCTCCGCGCCTCCTGGAGTGCGTTTCCTCCAGCAGCCTGAAGACCTTCGACTTGCAGAATAACAGCGTCTCGCTGATGCCTGACAATTTCTTCTCATCCAAACCCGAGCTGCCTTACGTTTACCTGACCCACAATCCCTGGCTCTGCAGCTGTGTGGTCGGTTACCTCCACAGCTTCCTAAACGACCAGGAACACAACATCTACATGCACGACGGGCCAAACAACTTTGTTCCTGCCGCTAACTCCATGGTGTGTTCCGGTCCACCTCACCTGCTCCAACGACCCATCATTGAGCTGGAGGAGAGTGACTTCTGTCCACCTGATCCAGCCTATCATCCACCCCTGCACCCCATTGGAGACCAGGATTTCAGACCCACTCATCTTCTTCCAGATTTCAAACCAAATCATAAACATCCAGATATTGGATCCCTTTCTGAATTGGATTCAGAAATTATGAATTATTGGACTGAATTATCGGATCCCTTTCTTGACCTTGTTCCTCGTCCTACAGATCTTGAGCCCCCTCCTGATCTTCCAACAATCTCAGTAAAACCAATTTCCAGCACTCAAACGCCAATTGCTCAATATCACACCACTATAGACTCCCAGCTGCACGATTCCACCAAATCCTGGACCTCCTTTGAAACGTATTGGGTCACTGAGACCTGGACCGAGACGTATTGGGTCACTAGGATCTGGACTGAGATCTGGCATGAATTCTGGATGGACTATTTTACCTTGACTCCAATGGCCAATCCACATCTTCCCTCTCAAGGCACCACAGAACCAAACACCTGGAAAACCGACACATCCCAACCCACAACCCACACTGAACCGCCAACCACTTCTCCAAGTATTCCCAAATCCCAAAGTCAAGATACTGGCCGAACTGAACCACACACAATCACATTCAGCACCAACTTTGGACCAATTATTGGCCAATACCAACCTCAAAGTACCACCCAACCAGAACTGCCCACGATCACTGTCCAAACCACCAGGCAGGTCACTCCGCCGACCAGCGTTGGTCCACACTGGGCAGAAACTCGGGAAGCATTTGGACTTTTGCTGCCCTGGTGCTGGTGGCTGTTTGCTGGTTTTCTGTTTCTGTGTGTACTTTCTGCTCTCACTTCCTGTTTCCTGTTCCTTTGGCTCCTCAGAAACTACCTTGTCATCTACCGGCGACTCAAGCGTCACGTCTCGCCCTCACGGGTCACCCTGCGGGCGTACAGACGCTCCCAAAACACGCTCGGATTGGAGAATGAGGCCGAGAGTGTGAGCTTTTTACCCCTAGAGCAGATCAAAGACGCTCAAGCCGTGTTCCGGAGCGTCCTCTTCATCTCCAGAGACGAGCAGCACCAAACGAAGGAGGCCGAAGATGTCTCTTCTGTAACAGAGCTGGTGAGAGATAAGGAGCGAGCGCCGCTGGAAGTGTTCAGGAAGACGCTGTACCGAGTGATTAGCGCAGAAGAGGAAGCAGGCGGATGGACGGAGGAAGAGGAGCGCGGGGAGAATGCGCGATACAGCCTGATCCTGAAGGAGGAGAGAGGGCCTCAGAGAGGGCGGAGGTGGCTGGTTGGGGAGTGGGAGATGGGAGGTGGGGGCGTGGCCTGTGAGAGATCCTGCTCTCTGATTGGCCAGCCCTCCACAGTTGCTCTGGAGTGAAGCGCTGGTGGATGTGATTCAGTCTCGACCATCAGTTCAGAACTTTCTAGTATTACTAGTTGGTTCAAGCCGGTGAAGTAATGATAAAAAGTTCTTGCTCTTCTCAGCTAGAAACAGTGGAATTGATTCACTGTATTTCACTAACTATAGGTAACTTTGCAACAACATGCCGACTAATAGCCATTACAGTGTTAGTGGACTAAGTTAGGGTTACACGGCAAAAAATTATTTTCTCCCTTAAAAAAATCCTGGAATCAGGATGCATTTGCTTGACAATATTATCTTGTTTTCTGAAAATATTATCAAGATGTTATTAGTTTTTGCGTAAAAGAAGCAAAAATATCTGCCAATGGGGTATGAAAAATAATGTTAATTCAAAGATTTTTTTTTTTTTTACCTCATTGGCAGATATTTCTCAACCACCACCAGAATGTCTAAATTGGAACGTTAAAATAAAGTGTTACCAATGGAAATGATTACTTATTTACATATGCATATGTTAATTTAGCATGACTTAATCCAGTTCAAATGTTTAATAGCTTCACACCGTTGATGAATTTGTTGGAAATTTGCACAAAAAATAGCAAAGTGTTGTTAAGCCTGATAACTAAGAAACAATGAACCTGTTATTAGTAATGTCACCTAGGCTAGTATATGAATCACCTTCACATGGCAATTTGTTTCATTCAAGCTAAAATCTCATTATGTTTCTAGAGTTTTTCAGCATTCCGTTCTTACAATAAAAATGGTCAAACTTTAATTTGGTTTTGAGGAAATCTTTGGGTTAATTTCATATAGAGGTCTGGAACAAATCCACACGCTTTCAGGGCAATGATCGTATTTAACACCACCTTTGGACCGATTATTGGCCAACCCAAAAAGTGGTCAAATTTAAGCTAAGTTCTTGCTCTTCTTAATTAGAAACAAAGGAATCGATTACTCACATTTATGATCTAGCAGATGCTTTTATCCAAAGTGACTTACAAAAGAGTCAATAATACAATATTCATAATAACTGCAGGTTTGTTTACATCAGGGTTCCTGCACATTTTCCATTTTAAAATTCCAGACTCAAATTTCCAAACCTTTTTGGATTTTCGGACCATATTTATCTAAATTGGTTCATGCAGCATTATTTTCAGCTTTATATTTGCTATATAATAGTCATTCTGTATTTTTTTTATGTTTTTCCAGGGTTTTCTTCATTGATTTTCTGATAACATACAGAGCCCCTAAAAAAAAAATAGCATGCACACTTTTTTGTGCCCTCGAGAAACTATTCACATGCACATTGAATTTGTTTTGCATATATGCGCATTACAATTTCTAGTTTTATATAACCTATTTTCTTTGTGCATCACATGCCATCTTACTATGAATAAAGCAAGAGCATGGATGCATATGAATTAATAGAGATCTACTTGCTCAAAATTTTCCATAGGCTAGTATGTGTTGTGAATCACCTTAAAATGTTGTCTTTTTTTTTTTTTAAAGAAAAATCCTATGCCTTTTTTCAGCATTCCACAATTACAAGCTGGTCAAACTTTCATACAGTGTTCAGAACGTCTCTGGGTCGATTCCCAAATGGAACGTTGTGCCCCACTTTACAGAGAATTCTTCGAAAATGTTCAAATTCATCTTTCTAAATAAAGTCGTTACATAGTTTTTTACTATCATTTTTGCACTAATATCAGAACCATCAGGTAATTTTTTAAAAACTTTAGACACATAATTCACAACCGATGATAAAAATGCACATTTTTCAAAACAACACTTTTTTGCAAATGCTTGGATGCAATACACACAAACCTAAGATCTTTTGTTAATTGATGATAAATCACCGGTTTTGTTAAATCACAGTTTTGTTAAATCACTGGTTCAAAATGACACAAAGTATTACTATTTCAAAATACAACTCCCACAGTACATCTGAACTGAGTGTTTATTCATTTCATAACAATGATCTAACTATCATACAACTGCTCAAAATGCTACAGAACTGTTACATTACTCTTGAAGCATAGATTTTATGGAAAATAATGAACAATATTAAATCTTTAGATTATGAAAGTGAAGCAACTATGTTCAGGTATGATCAATTGTTGGGAGGAAAAAATCCACAAAAAGTCTATATCATTGTTATCAGTTTTTGTTTTTCCTACAGTACATGTGTTTTTAGAGGGGGATAGAGCTGGAAGCTGATGAAAACCATTCATATTTTTGGATGAGGCAGGCTTTACCCTGGCCAAGAGATGAAAATTATAGAATTAGTTTTAATATAAATTAAGATCATACTTTATATATAACACATTTACATTTAGCAGACTTTTATCCAAAGCGAATAAGAACAAAAAAGCAGCTTTGTATTAATAAACAAGAAAAACAAAAACACTGCTAATATTGTAAAATGAATTATGAGACTAATTAAATTTCAGCTGTAAACTAGCTCTACAGGAGACAGTCATTATTCAGTTCAACCCATTCTACTCAAATCAATATAAAGGCGATGTAATTGTGTAACACACAGAAATGTTTCAAACAGATAGTCCTGCCCCAAACACACAAATGTAAAAGCAAAACATTTGGATTTTCAATATTTCAATAAAGCAGTCAGAAACCAAACAGGTGGACTGAAGTCATGTTTATTGGAACTTTGTGTGACAAACAGCTACAGAAACTGAAGCACAGATCAGATTCAGACGGTGGAGAGCTTGGGCAGCTGGTTCCCGAGGATGGCCTGCCGCTCCACACCCTGCTCCGAGATGACCGCCAGTCTGACCACTCCACCGCTGGAGCCGTCCCTCTCCATGGCCAGGGTCAGCGCTGCACACACACACACACACACACACTTGCCAATCATTGGTTCAAATCAATAACTCAAAGCATGCATCAATCTGCAAAAAAAAGCCTTCTTTACATCTTTATTTCAAAATTGCAGTTGTCTCTGTGAACCCATAAACCAATGTCCAGATCAGTTTCACATTTATAGGAAACAAGAACATTTGTATAATAAAATTGTATTATATTAACAAAGTCACTTATTGGCCTGATTAACCAAAACCCTGTTAAAGCGCTGAAAATTAATGCGATCACATATTAAAGAGAGCACACTTCATATTTAATAGTATTATATGATTTGTTAACAGTGTTGGGGAGTAACTAGGAACATGTAATTGTTGTGTAATTTAATTTCAAAATAAATGTAACCGTAATCTGTTAAAGTTACTGAGAAAAAAGAAAGTATAATTAAATTAGTTACTTATGATAATGTGACCCTCTTTGTAACACGTTATCATATTTACACACAGATTTAACTCATTTCTTTCCCAAATGGCATTGACTAAAATATTGCTGTGATAAATTAAATGATATATTATAATCTTAATTCAAGTGAAGAAGCATTTTGAAAATCTGCCTGGTTTGAATGTTTGAAAATGATTAACAGTTGAAAACAGAAAGTAATCAGTTACATTATTTGAATAAAGTACCTGAAATACTTACATAAATAATTGCATTTTAAATAAAGGTAACAAAGTAAGCTTCCCAGCACTGTTTGTTACTTACATTCAACAGATTCCAATAAAACATCTGAGTTTTAACCAGTGTGTGGCGCATACAAACATCATTTTGATTCAGTTTGCAATTTAGAGATAAAAGAATCCAAATTGTGAGAGATAGATGAAAATGTTAAAAGTTGCAATTTGTCTCGAGTTAGTTGATTTACAGCACTAACCAGCGAGAGCCACAGCCAGTGCTCCAAAGCAATCATTTCACAAAGCAACTGGTTCAAAGTTTAGTTTTGAAAAGCTTAGTTTCTCCCATCACTAATGCTTGTGTGTGTGTTTTAGGGATGTGCATCTCATGATTGAGGCCGATACGATACGCAGCTCAATACACAGCCATCGATACGATACATTAAAGATGCATATGAATCAGGTTCTGATGCGACGTGATACGATGCAGTGCGATCCGACTCAATACGATTCGATGCAATATGATCGCTGTTAACGCCTTGAGGCCCGTTTCATAAAACTGACTCATTGACAAATGATTTGGTTCCATAAAGCACATTTAACATAGGCCTAGATCAGTGGGTCACCAGGATGATTTAAGGAAAACGTATGTAACCACGTTCAAGACTCAGGAAAGAAGCAACTAAATAAACAACAAAATGAAAGTTACTGGCAGCCGCCTCAGGTCAGAATCAAACGTTTTTGCAACGTTGTACATTGTAGCAAATCAGAGTCATATCTGTTGATTTGTATAACGCAGTGGCCAATCAGAGGAGCTTTAGTGAGTCAGAATCCACTCACTAGTGTTCTTGTTCAGTTCAGAGTTCTGGAAGCTCGCGACGTGAATCCTGATTATAATGAATAAAGTGCAGAGGTGATATAAATAAGATTAATTGTGCCGTGTTGACAGATTCATTGATTATAGTGGAATTTTCTGAGATTGTGATGAACTGAAATGAGTCACAGCTTTTTAAGGAGCTTTGCGTGCTTTCTTTGCTGTAGCCTATTCTCCATTCAGAATTTGAATAAAAGTTTAGTTTTTCATGGACTGGACAAAATATGATATGTCAGAATAGATGTGCTTGAAGGCAAAGCACCGGAACTGATTTCAGACGCACCGACAGCGATTCGATTCTGGAACAGAGCACGGCGGGACTCGAGACCGGTCTGTAGTTGTCTGTCTGTCAGTTTCTTATATATATATATATATATATATATATATATATATATATATATATATATATATAAATATATATAAATGGGTCGCATCAATTTAAAAAGAAGAAAATAGGGTTGCTCTTAAAACTAGTTTGAAAACCCCTGTTCTAGATCAAGCTGTCACTGTGGAAACTTATGCTGAGAACCTAACCTGGTCTAAAGCAGGCTAACACTGCCCAACAGGAACACAACGATATTACCACTGACTCACGTCATTTGGATCTCTCGCGCTGCACGGACTGTGTTTAGCAGAGATTAAGACTTGAAACTCTTCTTTCCCAATAAATCTGTGATGTGCATCGTCTCAGTTTAATACGTGAACATAACAAAAGATGCGATTGCAAAACAATCAGGAAAAAAGGCATTGCATGCAATTTTTTAAGTCATAACATGTAAATATATACAGATACATCTCAAAAAATTTGAATATCGTGAAAGTTAATTTTTTCTTGTAACCTTTTTTTAAAAAAGTGAAACTTTCATATATTGTAGATTCATTGCATGTAACAAAACATTTCAAAAGTTTTTTGTTTTAATTTTGATGATTAGCGCTTACAGCTCATGAAAAATCAGTATCTCAAAATATTAGAATATTTATATTTGAGTTTCAATAAATGATCATCCCTACAGTATAAATTCTGGGTATCTCTTGTTCTTTGAAACACAATAATGGAGAAGACTGCTGACTTGGCAATGATCCAGAAGACGAACATTGACGCCCTCCACAAAGAGGGTAAGTCACAGAGGGTCATTACTGAAAGCTGTGGCTGTTTACAGAGTGCTGTATCAAAGCATATTAAATGCAAAGTTGACTGGAAGGAAGAAATTGGGTAGGAAAAGGTGCACAAGCAACAGGGATGACCACAAGCTTGAGAATACTGTCAAGCAAAGCTGATTCAAACACTTGTGAGAGCTTCAGAAGGAGTGGACTGAAGCTGGAGTCAGTGCATCAAGAGTCTCCACGCTCAGACGTCTTCAGGAAAAGAGCTACCAAGCCACTTCTGAACCAGAGACAACGTCAGAAGCATCTTACCTGGGCTGTGGAGAAAAAGAACTGGACTGTTGCTCAGTGCTCCAAAGTCCTCTTTTCAGATGAAAGTCAATTTTGCATTTCATTTGGAAATC